>NC_137194.1:4766643-5031643 GCF_960531495.2 Zeus faber | reverse complement strand
TGCCTGCGTGGGTGCCTGCCTGCCTGCGTGGGTGCCTGCCTGCCTGCCTGCCTGCGTGCCTGCCTGCCTGCGTGGGTGCCTGCCTGCGTGCCTGCGTGCCTGCCTGCCTGCCTGCATGCATGTGCGTTCCCTTCTGAAACTGTCCCACCCGAGGAGTTGGATAAATAAAATGGTGCTGATGTGCAAACAGTGAAGGAGCACATCTTGGCTGATATTGCATCAGTGGGAATTCCACCCTGGTAACCAGCCCCCCCCCCCCCCCTGATAGGGACCATTTGAACGACGCCTGTAGCATGACAACAAAATCTGAAAACACTGTGTTTTGTATCCGACGGATGGTTCTGTTCTCTGACGACAGGCCACAGGGAGAAGAGAGGAGACAGAAGAAGCCACGACACACCCTTCGTCGGTTATTTCCTATGAACCATTTTTGCTTTCTTTCATTTTTTTTCTGGCGTCGGCGTGGAGATGTACCTTGTTTGTCGCCGCCATGACGGAACGGAGCTCGGCGGACGGCGACGTCGCGGATAGTAAAGCGCAGCCGAAATGGCGCTTATCAGTGATCTTGTTTGGGTCGCAAATGTATTCAGTTGCTTATGGTGAACATCGATGAAATTCGACTGAAAAAATATGTGATATATTAAAGATGGATTTCCATAATATATCCTGTAGCATTTCCATCCAAAACCAATATTATATACAGTATGTTATATATATTATTAAATTATATATTTATATTATTACTTATAATTTGTGAATTAATAATAATTATAAATATAATAATTTATTTTTTATTATATTATTAATATATTATTATTTATAAACAACGTAATGTAGTATATTAGTGAATCATTTCAATATATTTTTCCTCATTTGAAGAATTGGCATCTACAGTGTGTTTTATTGTACATTAGACTTATATAAATTCTTTGAACTAGTCAAATGTTCATCTTCATGCGGAAAAAATTCAAGAAAATAAAAGAAAAAAAGAAAAAATTTAATAAAATAAAAGAGAGGAAAAAAGAAAAGAAAAAAGAAAAAAGCAAAGAAAAAAAGAAAAAGGGGAAGAAAAGAAAAGAAAAGAAATTAAAAGAAATTAAAAGAAAAGAAAAGAAATTAAAAGAAAAGAAAAGAAAAGAAATTAAAAGAAATTAAAAGAAAAGAAAAGAAAAGAAATTAAAAGAAATTAAAAGAAAAGAAATTAAAAGAAATTAAAAGAAATTAAAAGAAATTTAAAGAAATTAAAAGAAATTAAAAGAAAAGAAAAGAAATTAAAAGAAATTAAAAGAATTTAAAAGAAAAGAAAAGAAATTAAAAGAAATTAAAAGAAATTAAAAGAAAAGAATATAAAAGAATAGAAAAGAAAAGAATAGAAAAGAAAAGAGAAGAGTCTCACGGAAGAGGATGTAGCTCTGTCTGTTGGAGGCTTGTTTGCCCAAGGTGAAAAGGACGAGCGGGGAGAGGTGGAGAGAGAATGAGCGGGTTGTTCTTCTTTCGTTAAACAGTAGGAAATAAAAACAAAACCTGAGTAAACTGATCCGCTGGCAGAACACGCCGAGTAATGTTTCGTCGCCTCTTCTGAGTTTGCGTCTTGCCGCGGTCGGCCCTCAAGTGCCTTTACATTATGTTTTAATGTGGATCCATATTGATCCACATTGATCTGAAACTCCCCGGTTCTAACCAGAACTCAACCGTGTCTGTGAGTACTGCTGTTGTCGTGTTTCGGATACTTTTAGCCCAAAAAACGCAGAGATTATATATATATATATATATATATATATATATTAAAAAAAAAGATGATTATTGTTCTTATTTATATAATCTTATATATACATCATCATATTCTTATATGTATATAATATTGTTATTAATAATAATAATAAAGATACTGCTGTTATTATTATTATTATTAGTAGTAGTAGTAGTAATCATTTATTATTCCCCCCCACCAATCCATCCATAACTGGTTTTGAGGGCCAATGCGCCCCCTGCTGGCTGTCAGGAGGCGGTGCGCTCACTGACACCATCAGCAGCCCTGGAAGAGCCGTTAAAGTGGTTGGAGGGGGGTGGTGTTGATGGAAAAACACCACCATAGTGACAATACAAACACAGAACAGCTCATCGTTCAGACCCTGCATTGCTTCCCATTTCATTGAGGAAGTCACATCGGCGCATGAACACGCGGTTTCACCCTTTAGCGCGCTCTTCAAAATCATCAGTTGATTGGTCATGATGGATATTTTGGTTTCGTTCTTGTTGTTTTTGCAGCTGCTGCTAAATGACGCTTAAATGACGTCATTTAGCAGCAAAACCTGAATGCACTTCATGCACATTAAAAAAAAAAAAAAGAATGAACACGTTACATGGGGTGGAAGTGGGTAAAGAAATGGACGAATTGATTCCTGTCTTTAGAAAACACGTATGAGATGTTGTTTAAGAGATGGAAAAATACTTCTAAACCTTTTGGGGCAAGATTTTATTTAATAAATCAAATAAAATAATGTTTGATGTATATATCCTTTGTCTGACAGGTTGCTGGGGGCCCAGTCTTTGCCCTCTACTGCCCCCCAGTGTCGGATATTGCTTAGGCAAATAGTTAGTAGCCTAAAACAAAACAAAAAAACAAAACAAAACAAAAAAAAATGTATATATATATATATATATAACTTTTTTTATTTTTATGTGTATATATATATATATATATATATATATAACTTTTTTTATTTTTATGTGTATATATATATATAATTTTTTTATTTTTATGTGTGTATATATATATATAAAACTTTTTTTATTTTTATGTGTATATATATATATATATATATAACTTTTTTATTTTTATGTGTGTATATATATATATATATATAAAACTTTTTTTATTTTTATGTGTATATATATATAAATATTTATATATATATATAACTTTTTTATTTTTATGTGTAAATATATATATATAATTTTTTTTATTTTTATGTGTATATATATATATATATATATAATTTTTTTTATTTTTATGTGTATATATATATATATTTATATATATATATAACTTTTTTATTTTTATGTATATATATATATATATATATAACTTCTTTTATTTTTATGTGTATATATATATATATAACTTTTTTATTTTTATGTGTATATATATATATATAAAACTTTTTTATTTTTATGTGTATATATATATATATATATAACTTTTTTATTTTTATGTGTATATATATATATATATATATATATATATATAAAACTTTTTTATTTTTATGTGTATATATATATATATATATATATAACTTTTTTTATTTTTATGTGTATATATATATATATATATATATATAACTTTTTTTATTTTTATGTGTATATATATATATATATATTTATATATATATATAACTTTTTTATTTTTATGTGTATATATATATATATATATATATATATTTATATATATATATATAATACTACTCTACTTTAAATATATACTATTACCTTTTCAGTTAAATAAGCAAATAATAAAAAATAAAAAAAAATAAAAAAAAAAAAATAATAATAATAATAATAATAATAATAATAATAATAAATATAGCTGCAGGCAGCAATACACGGGGTCCAGCTTATTCGTTCTATGTACATTTGTGCAAATCCAGTTTAATAGATTACTTTTCTATACTGTACAGGCAAGTTATATATCTATAAGCAGAATGCATTAATGCCACTGCAACACTGATTTGCAATTCGAATTATTATGGAATAATTAGTCAAGATCACGCAGACGTTCTGCCTTTTCGCCACAGTTTGTTCAGTGTGGTTATAGGAAAATGTTTCCCACGTGACGTTTATTACCAAAAACACTGTTTTATTCATTTGATTTGTGTTTGTTTTCAACTACATGCTGCCGTCGCTGTGACTTACCTTGCTGCGCTGAAGTACAGCCAGAGTTTCTGTGACGTGGATGCGTGTCGTGCACGTCAGTTACGACTCACTCGCGTCGATTTACAACAGCGGCGTGATTCTACGCGCTCACTTTGCGGAGCCGCGTTGAGCCTCTACCTCGAACGTCAGCCCCACAGCGCTGCTGACGCCACCAGCACACGCAGCGGCGTCAACGTGCACGTGGTTTGGCGACGTCCAAACGCCGCTGGACATCCCCGACCAGAGTCTGCACATTCGCAATAAGTAATACGATGACGTCACGAAGCGTCTCACCGCCAATGTCATGTATAGCAAATGGCATGACGTCGTCGAGTGTCTTGCTGCGAGTCTCATTGATCGCAAACGACGTGACGTCGTCAAGTGTCTTGCTGCAAATCTCGTTTATTGTGAATTATATGATGACGTCATAAAGCGTCTTACCGTAAATCTCGTCGCCTTCGTTTTGGGACGACACGACCAGCATCAACCGAGGGCACCTGGATATTTCGGGTCCAATTTGTTGGGCTTTCAACCCATATCTGCTCTGGAGGTGGATCGATTTGGATGGAATTGAAAGCGCCAGATCCTCGTGACGTAGAAGTTTCAAACAAGACGTGAACCGTGTCGGTGTGTTGTGCCGAAGTTGGTTTTCCACAGTTAGTCCACTAGTTTTAGGCTTCAAAATTCAGAGATTTTTTTTTTCCAGAACTATTACAACAGGGGACCTCGAATAATAATAATAATAATAATAATAATAATAATAATAAGAAGAAGAAGAAGAAGAATATAATATAAGAAGAATACAATAATAATAATAATAATAATAATAATAATAATAAAACAGCTTAACGGACAGTATTATTCGTATGATAAAATAAAATGATAAGACACAAAAAGTGTACTATTTTTATTGATATTTATCTTGATGACTTGATTATTTTGATGACGTGTATTTCTTTAAAGAGCAAACAGCTACAGCAGCAGCGGCGTCGTTCCCTCCGCTCACCACCAGGTGGCGATGTCGTTCCACGGCACTCGCGCCGCACTGGAGCGGTTCGTTCTACCAATTAAACACCAATTAAACACCAATTAAACACCAATTAAACAATCACCACAAGCCTAGAAACACGCTGCTCCGCCTCCAGCGGCGTGTGCTGTTCTGTGGCTGCATTCTCCCCACAGGCTCATTCGGGCAGTTTCGTCTGAAGGTTTGATCTGAATCCTAATTTATTATGACTTTTTTTATGGAAGAAATGTTAAGATGCGGGTGGACTGTCAAGGCCATACAAAGAATGAGGGGACGAGTTTTAAAAAAGAAGAAAAAAAAAAAAACAACGAATAAATAACGGCTTTGTTTTTGTTTAAGAACACTTTAATACAGGCCTTAATAAGATATTGGTCCCCATCGTTTATAACCGTGCACCGAACCCCCAACGTTGAGAAAACTTACCACTCTGCCGCAGCTTCTCACCTCGCCTCGTGGTCCAATGGGGCAAACGTTTAACGTTCAACAAAAAACCCCGGAAAACACCCCTCAAACTTTTAATGTCTTTAAATCGTGAAGGTCTCACGTAGAAACTCGCCAGGTTCGAAGCCGATCCGATAAATCATCGAGGAGGAGTTCGCAAAAAAAAACAAAAACAAAGCATAAAAATGACAGTGACAAAAAATGGCACCTTGAATTAAATACGGCCGACTTCCTGTTGGGTTTGGGTCATGGCGCAAATATGTATATATATATTTTTTTAAGTCTAGTGATGTTACATTTGTGTACCGAAGTTTTGGTGGAAAAAAAAAAAAAGTGAATAGGTTTTATGTTTACATTTCTTATTTTTATTTTGGGGGCGCGGGCGGCCATTTTGCCACGCCCGCGCCCATAGAATATCAGTTGCCACAGCGGGACCGTCGGTCGTGCAATGTCTCCTGAGTATTTCGAGCACCTGAAAGGCCCCGAAAAAGACGATTCGAAACGGCTGAAGAAGAATCTGAAGGAGAGGAGTTAAGAGGGCGCTCCCTAATAAACCCTGACGTCTCCCGTGGCCCCGGCCCTCCCCTGATGCACGGCGCACGGGGAGGGCTCGTTTGCTGTCGAGGTCCTGGAGCGCCGGGGGAGAGGACGTCGCCGCCAGAGTGCTGAGTCATAGGCCGCAGCCATCTGCGCTCTAAGACAATTAGGATTTAGGAACCGGAGGCGACGCAGACGCGTTAAAACCCCAAACGGGTTACTGGGCAGAAAGCACGTCCACACGCCGGCCCCGCCCCCGCGCTCTGGAGGCGGACGGGGGAGCTCGTCCGACCCCGACTCAGAGGGGGGGGCCAGGCTGGGAAAGGGGACTCGACACCCGGTCCTTAGAAAAATGGTTCGATATTTATTGCAAAAATTGTTTTTGTACAGAATACAACTGAGAAAAGAAGAAGAAAGAAAGAAATGAACATCAATAGAAGAGGAATGGACAGTAAGGCCAACATCAGAACCCCACCCCCACCCCCGGCCCCCGCCCCAGACCCGGTACTGTACAAACCACCCACGGTAGCGTTTGTTTTCATTAAGAATGTTTCTTCATTGTCCTTCCCTCCAAAACATTGCCATAAACATTATTGCCTTTTGCCTGTCGATTGGTATGTTTCACTAATACCTATGTGTGTGTGTGTATATATATATTCATATATAAACACGCACACATACACACACCGATCAGCCACAACATTAAAACCACCTGCCTAGTATTGTGTAGGTCGCCCTCGTGCCGCCAAAACAGCGCTGACCCTCTGAGGCATGGACTCCACCAGTCTCTGAAGGTCTCCTGTGGTATCTGGCACCAAGACGTGAGCAGCAGATCCTTTAAGTCCTGTAAGCTGCGAGGTGGGGCCTCCATGGATCGGGCTTGTTGTTCCAGCACATCCCACAGATGCTCCATCGGATTGAGGTCTGGGGAATTCGGGGGCAGAGTCAACACCTTGAACTCTTTGTCGTGTTCCTCAAACCATTCCTGAACAATTGTTGCAGTGTGGCAGGGCGCATTGTCCTGCTGAAAGAGGCCACTGCCGTCGGGGAACACCGTCGCCATGAAGGGGTGTACTTGGTCCGCAACAATGTTTAGGTAGCTGGGACCTGTCAAAGTAACATCCACATGAACGCCGGGACCCAAGGTTTCCCAGCAGAACATTGCCCAGAGCGTCACACTGCTTCCACCGGCTTGCCTTCTTCCCATAATTGATGCTGGTGCCATCTCTTGCCCGGGTAAACGAGGCACCCTCACCCAGACATCCACATGATGTAAAAGAAAGTGTCATTCATCAGACCAGGCCACCTTCTTCCGTTGCTTCATGGTCTAGTTCTGACACTCACGTGCCCATTGTAGGAGCTTTCGGCCGTGGACAGGGGTCATCATGGACACTGAGCGCTCCCATACGCAGCAAGCTGTGCTGCACCGTGTGTTCTGACTCCTTCCTATCAGAGCAGCATTAACTTTTTAGCAATTAGTGCTACAGTAGCTCTTCTGTGGGATCGAACCAGACGGGCTAGACTTCACTCTCCACCTGCATCAATGAGCCTTGGGCGGCCATGACCCTGTCGCCTGTTCACCGGTCGTCGTTCCTTGGGCCACTTTTGGTAGCTAGTAACCACTGCACAGCGGGAACAGCCCACAACACCTGGTGTGTTGGAGATGCTCTGACCCAGTCGTCCAGCATCACAATGTGCTCCTTGTCAAAGTGGTTCAGATCCTTACGCTTGCCCATTTTTCCTGCTTCCAACACATCAACTCCCAAGAACTGACTGTTCAGTTGCTGCCTGATACATCCCACCTCTTGACAGGTGCCACTGGAACCAGATGATCAATGTTATTCACTTCACCTGTCTGTGGTTTTAACGTTGTGTGTATATATATATATATATATATATATAAACTGACGATGTCCTTCAGGAGAGAATTGGTATTGCAGCTCATCATTTTTCCAGATCAGTGACCTCGTGTGCGTTGTGACGTTCTCCCGATGTTGCAACTAAAAAGAGATCGATTTTATTCTACGCTTTCGTGTCTAAGCCACTAGTTTTTGTATAATAGTTACTATTTTTTTTTTTCCACTCTTCCTCAAAGATAATTGAAACCTCGCGTGTAGCGCAGTGCGCGTGGAGTAACCAGGGCGTGCATTGCCCACGAACGTCCTTCATGCGATTTGGCACCGATGTAGTAGAATTTTCCTGGAAGGACACCTCTGCCCTTTGTTGTTTTTAAAACACTGTTTTGTTTTGAAACCACTTTTCCCCTCCCACACTTAAAAAAGGCATAGCGAGACAGGATACATTTTTGTTTCTCTAAGTTTTAGTTTTTTTTTCCCTCTTTAAATCTGACATTCAAATGTACATCTTAAAATCGTCTCTCCAATAGTCTTGAGATCTACGAGGGGAAAAACAAACAAACCCAAAAAAAAAAATTTAAATTAAAATAAACTCCTTGTTTTCCACGTTTTTTTCCTCCCCTCTCCTCGTCATTTTCGATCATAGCAAAAATTAAATAAAGATTAAAATAGATACTTTTTTTTTTTTTTTTCCTTATATGCATAAGCCCTTCAAGAAAAAAACTAAAACAAATAAACATCCAAACATTACAAAAAGGACACAGAAACGTTGTACAATCCTGAATGTTTGCCAACACTCCAGACACAGCGGGAAAAGGGAAATATCTTGTAAATAGACTCCGGCTGGGACGGCGAACAGGTATCTACAAATGAAAACCTTTTTCTCCTTCCTTCGCCCCCGTAGTTCAACACGTTACAATACATCCGGGTTCATAAATAATACAACTGAATTATCTGCCGTACGGTCGGTTAAAACCAAAACTGCGTAACACGAATCCACGAGTTAAAAGGACTCTATACAAATAAGAGCCTTTGAAAATAAAAAAAACACCTTTTGCCCACAGTCATGCTCAGATTAATCAAAAAAAAAAAAAAAAAAACGGGCGCCGCTTCAGGGTGATGGTATAAGAAAAATTTGAATGAATATATTTGTTTAAATATGTTTGTCTATAAATATATAAAAAAAATAAAATAAAAAATAAAAACGAGGTGCGGCGGGGTTCTAGGAGTTTGGAATTAACCGAGCGTTTAATCTGCTGGTTTTTTTTTGGATTTTGGTGGGACATTACACGAGAACATTTATCGATTGCACCTCAACCTCAACGGCCGATCGCCCTGTTTTCCTCCCGAAATGCCGGGCGGAGCTCTGGAAACAATACTGTGGATATCACAAGTGCTTTTCAGTAATTCGATACCCTGAGTAGAGGAACCTTTTTTTTGGGGGGGGTTCAGTAGAAACTAACTCTGTGAACATGAAGAAAAAAGACAAAACCAAAAGATTTTTCCATTACCTTTCACACATAAATAAAATCTGCACTAATCGCTCGTCCATTGAAATACATAAATGTAGCTGAGACAAAATCAAATAAAAACAACAAAGCTAAATGGACCCGTGTCAACGCCGTCGCTTCAGCGTCACCATATGCATACACCCATGCATATTTTATAGTGTGTGCGCGCTCCCCTCGCACACGGACCAGTGTTTTTTTTTGGGGGGGCTATAGGGAGAAAATGCTTTAGTTATACCATCACCCGCTCCAAAGACTAACACTGGTTAATTAAAAAAAAAAAAAAAAAACGACCAAAGAAACAGAATCCATAGAAACCAGATAGCGGACGCAATTCACGGGTAAGAGGGCGGGGCCGGGGGCGGAGGGGCAGCACACCCCACCGTTTCCTCTGGGGCCTTGTAAACAAAGGGGGAGGCGGCGGGGTAACAGGTATCCACGCAAAGCAGAGCAACCTCCACCTCCCCCTCTTCCTCCTCTTCTTCCGATCGGGGCTCGGAAGAGTTTGTGAGGTCACGGCCTTTGCTCTTCGGCGGGAGCGTCCCCTCCCATCGAGGATCCGGGAAACGAGGGCGAATGGCCCACCACCACCACCACCAAAAAAAAAAAAAAAAAAAAAAAAGCCTCCTCCCGACTCTCCTCCCCTCCTCCCGCCGCACCGCCGGGAGCCGAGTCAGACGAAGAGCTGGATGCGCTCGCGGATGGTCTGCCGGCAGATGGGGCAGGTCTTGAGCGCGGCGCTGCAGTCGATGCAGGAGGCGTGGCCGCACTGGAAGACCAGCTTGATCTGGTTGTCGATGCAGATGGGGCAGGTGATGCGCTCCTCCATCTGCCGGTAGCGCGACTGGAGCTGCTCCAGCAGGTTGTGCTGCTCCGAGTTCTCCGTGCCGGGGCTGCAGTCCACCTCCGTCTGGTCTGGGGGGGGGGGGGGATGGGACAAGCGCAGAGGTTCACCAGCGGGACAGGGAAGGCGCACCCCGAGGGGTCTCCGGATGCAAAGGCATGTCATGCGATGGAAACGCTGAGGCGGCGGGCGTTACCTTGTCTGATCTTCTTGGTGATTGTGACCTGGCATTTGATACATTTCTTCATTCGATGGGCACACTCTGCCGTGAGAAGAGAAGATGAACCTTTATCAGTCCCGCAGCGGGGAAATTCTCACAGTTACAGCGGCAAAAAGGGGGACGGCAGAAAAGAGAGCATAAGCACTGCAAACAACATAAATACTTGGAAAATATATACCTACGTATATAACATAAACAGGAACCAGAGTAATGAAGCAACCAGAGCCAGCAAAAAGCACCTCAGCGGCAACACGAAAGAGCACACATTTTCAAGGCGGTGGGAAACGCTGCGCCTCCCGCCCCCCCGCCCCCCCGCTCACCTTCGCAGGCCACGCTGTGCTGGCAGGGGCAGAAGAGGACGAGCAGGGCCAGCTCCGAGCAGATGAGGCACTCGCTGGGCCCCGGCGGCGTGGGCAGGACCAGGTTGGTCATGGTGTTGGGCGTGGTGTGCACCCGCCGCAGGCTGGCGCTGCTCAGGCCCTGGCCGCAGGTGATGGCCTGGAGGCGCTGCAACCTGCCGGACCCCGCCCCGAGTACACAAGGCTGTCAGGGAACACCGTCGAAGGACCGCGTCAAAGGCGGCGCGGGGGGGTGGGGGGCTGGGTGTTACCTGTACTTCTCCGAGAAGCTCTTGATGAGCTGCTGCACCGCGCTGTCCGCCACCAGGTCCACCGGACTCTTGCCCTTGTGGTTGGCGTAGTGGATGTCGGCGCCCTCCTGCGCCAGGAAGCAGGCGATGGCCGAGCCCACCGTCAGCTCCGTGTTGCCCAGGAGCCCCGAGGCGTTCAACTGCGGGAGAGGAGACAGTGAGGAGGGGAGGAGGGGATGAGGCTCGGTTCCAGGCGACAGCGGGATCCCGCGCTGAGCCCGGCGAGAAAACAGCTGGAGGAGGCTTAAAAGCATTAGGGGCCTCGTCCCCACTCCTGGTCCAGGGTCACGGCGGCGAGGAAGGCTGGGAGGTGACAACACGCAGGCCTTCACCTGGCGACCAGGGCTAAATGAGACTGCTCTAGTGCGTCCGTCCCTCCCCATAACTAATCCGCTGACGGCGGCCAACACAGCTGTTAGCACTTAGTCTGGCCGCATTCAGGTGCGTGCGTGCGCCCGTGCGTGCCTATTTGTTTCCAACTTGGCGCACGCCCAGCTGCAGGATTTGCGGTCGAGCAGAGAAGCGTGTCCTTCAGTGTTTTTCCTCACATCAGCAACCGTGATGGATGTGAACTCGCAAAGAAGCAAACTCCGTTGTTCAAATTTTTTTCATTTATTTTTTTTATAAGTGTTCAATAACGTATTGTTGATGATGACCACCCCCCCCCCCCCCAACTGCGAGAAGCAGGGTCAGTGGGCGTGAGGCGGCCTGCGTTTTACCTCTGACTGGGCATAACTTTGGAGAACGGTGGGTGCCCCGCGTCCGTCGGCACAAACTTATTATACGTTGGGGACGAGGGTCTTTTGATTTGTCCGGCACCTATTCTACGGCACGACTGCTTACATCAGCAAAATAAAGAATGTCATTATGTTGAAATAGCCATGGGCTTGGTGGCCACAAATGCATACTGCCTCATTTCCAAGCTGATTCGATATCTTCTTTTCTTCCCCAAGTTCCTGGAATTCATGAGACGAAAAGCAGCATGTTTCAGCAGGGGTAAGTATAAACGGTGTCCAAAGTACACGGTATGGATTTTGACTGTACCTTGCCGGTATGGATTTTGACTGTAAGAGCCCCCAAAGACCTAAAGTGGGGTTCGTGTCCAGCCCATAGGGAACAACAGGAAACCCATGCCAAAGCCAATGCTATTCTCGCCAGCCCCCTGGTTTAACTGAAATATCCACAGAGATTTTTTTTTTTAAACTTTATTTATTTATTTTTAGGAGGACGGCGAAAGTTAAAACATTTATATTGAAATTTTCAGAAAACGAATATACCGTGGAATATAGTCACCGTCCGTGATATAGAGTTTAGCCCTACATTATGTCTCGATCTGGGTTTGTTGCTTGGTCGTCATTCCAGGTCCAGCCGTACAAGTGTTTGCTCGATCTCACAGCATTTAAAAATGCCCCATTTGACCGCTGACCTCCCCCTAAAACATATCCTTCCAATCCCTTTGGTTTTGCCTCCTCCTTTGTGTCTTTCTCCTTTGTTTACTTCCTTTAGGTCTACATCGACGCCAACCCCGAGCCCACTCACTTTTCTTATCGTCTCCGTGTTGACCCAGCCCATTGTGGTGCGGTTTTTATTTACCCCCCCCCTTCGTCTCCTGCTTTCTCCACATAACGGAGACAATTCTTTCCCCCACTTTGTCGACCCCCCCCCATTACACTTGATGGACGACGGGTTAGGAAATGTCGAGGTTAAAGATTGTCAGGAGTGCAATGTGGCAAGTTAAACATGGCGCCGTTTGGTTCAATACCCAGATCAACCACGGATCCACTTGGTTCGTCGTTCACATTCACCCAAAGGAATCGGTTCTGATGTGGGCCGTCAGCATGAAGCACCTTGCTGCTGCCATGGACTGCAGAGAGGCATCATTTTTTACCTTTTTAATTGCCGATACATTTAACCCTTTTCAGCTAATGTGTTTATGAACTGTGATTCTGTAACGTGTGACAGAATTGCTTGTTATTTTATACGTAATTTGTTCTCAAGTCGCCCTGAAATACTTCCTTGACACACAGCGACCTAACCATCGCCACCGCGACTCCAAAAATAGATCAGTTCCAGCATTTATGTGCGAAAACTACAGCTTCAGCCGATGTGACATCCAACGCTACACATAGAACGATGCTGATGATGGCGGCATTGACACAGCATTCTCAGTTCATCGGTGTGATCCCAATGGAAAATCCAACAGCAGAATTTTAACAAGTGTTTAAAAAAAAAAATAAAAGCGTTTGGTGAGGAAAACAAAACAGGGGCGAAAGGATCCCTGTTCACTGAAAGCTGAGCTCCCAACTGTTTATCATCGCAACCTTTCGCTCGCGTACACCCTCATCGGGCGTCCAACTTTGTGAGTGGGTGAGGAAGTGCGCGTTCAGTGTGTGGAGGTGGTTTCTTCTGCCTTTTATTTTTGCTTGTTTAATAAATCATGCTGCTGAACACAAATAGGGTTGGATGATCACACAAGAAAACTATTTATTTTCCTAAAGATAAAAAAAAGAGGAAAATCTCAATTTTGCTAATCCTAATATTCAATTGCAGTACTTCCAAAACCAAAAAAAGGGAATCCCAATACTCTATGGTGGTGCTGGTGATGGACGGTAAGCTGCATTTTCAGTGTCTTGATCCACTTACAGCCCGGTGGTTGGACATTATGTTTGCAACCTCCCGCGGGCCAGTTGGTAAAGCCTTTAAATTACAGAAATTACAGAAATTATTCTATTCTATAGATTCCGATTGAAAAAAAACAAAACCCAAAACACTGCAACAGTACAGGCGATGATGTGTGAATTTAGAGTTCCCGGTCTGATTTCGCTCATTGTCGACCCCTGAAAGTGACTGAGTCTCAAGGCCCGCGACACTCACCCTGCAGTAGAGCGAGGAGGATCCCTCTCCGCTCTCCTCATCGCCGTCGCTGCTGGAGCCCGGCGCCGGGCCCAGCGTGGCGTTGGCCAGCTGCGGGCGGCTCAGGGCCACGTGCATCGCCGTGTCTCCGTCCTCGTCCTCCATGTTGACGTCGGCGCCCTCGGCCACCAGCAGCTGCACCAGCTGGCCGTGGCCCTGCGTCACGGCCAGCTGCAGCGGCGTCTGGTTGCGGTTGTTGCGGATGTTGACGTCGCAGCGGCCCTGCGAGGCGGAGGACGGGAAAGCCACACTCAGACGCCGGCGCCGTGAGCGGTGCGATCGCAAAGCCCGCGTCAAGCCAACAAAACGATAAGGAAAGCAATCATTTGCCTGCAGATCCACTGGAAAAGGAAATGACTGGAATGGAGTCGTTGGATCAACTTCAAAAATTACCTCAATAAGTGAAACACATTTTTTCACATTTCACCTCAATTTATGAACGTCATGGTCAGAAGAAAATGTTTCTCAACTACTGATTTCTTTCAGATTGGCCCTGAACTATCGGGCATTACAACTTTCCTCGAAGTCCCGCGACGGTCTAAAAGGCCTCTCGCTATGCCGCCAACAGGCCAGAGAGTCCCCACGTCCCGGGCTCACCTCCTTGAGGAGGATCTCCGCCACATCGCAGTGGTTGTTGAGGGCAGACAGGTGCAGCGCCGAGAAGCCGTCGTCCTTCTTCACGTCCACCAGCTGTCGTGCTCTGGCCAGGATCTTGTCCGTGGCCCTGTGTTCGGGGACAAGCGCACGTCATTGCAGAGTTAAGCTTTCGCGGGGCGTCTATCTCAAAGCCAAGTTACGAGTGAGACGATTATCCCTATTAAACCATGCTGCTTCTAACAAAGCTTACAAGAGCGGCCGTTCGGTAATGCCGCCATTGGTCGAATGCTTTGGTATCGGAATTGGGGGGGGGGTTTTAAAAGTTACGAGGTAAGTCAAGGCGCTTAACCATCATAATACACTGTATTTCTTAAACATGGGGACAATGCTATGGGCATTAGCGTTTGTAAGACTTATTGTACCCATGTCACACAAAACGGATTAACAGGCATTTGGGCCCCAGCTGTTGTTGAGGAACCGATGAGCAACCATAACATAAAATGGCAGTTCGGGATTATCGATGGACTGCCAAAGCTCTTTCTGGCACATTGAGCAAATACTGTCCACGGAGCTGCAGATATTTATGTTGTTTTTTTTTCCCCTGTCCCCCCTTCACCTTTCCCCTCCTCCATTCTGTGCTCAGAGTGTAAAACATTATGTCTCCCTCTTATCTGCCATTATCATAAATCGCCGTAATCCATGTACTATCCTATGTCTTTTGTAACAGTTGCCCTTCAACAAGCAAGTCTTGAGCTTTCTGCCTGTTCAGAAACGTAGCTCCAGTAACCCCGAATCTGGGCCAACGTGGCTGGATGCTGCGGCGGTTTGACTGCGTTAGGTCACTGGTACACGAGGTCTGAACTAAAACCTCTGTGACTTGGCTGTTTCAAAGAACAGCGTACAAGCCTCATTTGCTATACGCCGCTGCCTTCAGATTATTCTCCACAGTGCCAAAGTCTCTCCTGCAGTTCTGTCTTCACGTGAAATCTCTTGCCTCTCAAGTTTAAATAAATGCTCCGCAGAGACACAGAAGCAAACTTAGCACCGAGTGTTCTGAGTGGACCGGGTGAATCCTGCCTTCATGGTCAAATCGCCGAAAAGAAATCGCCGCTGAAGGAGACTGATGAGATGGAGAGACTCGCTTGGGCCAAGAAACACGAGCAATGGGCATTAGACCGGTGGGGATCTGGTCTTTGCGAGGCGCAGAGAAGGTGAACGGATGACCTCCGCACATGTGGTTGCCGCCGTGAAGCATGGAGGAGGAGGCGTGATGTCGGTCACTGCCGATGGTGAAACTGTCCGTCAGTTTAGAATTCAAGGCACACTTCTGCGCTATTTCGGCGATACGCCGTCCCATCTGGCTGGCGCCAAGCGGGACCATCGTTTTGTTTTTCCAACAGAACAATGACCCAAATCCAGGTCGTGTCAGGGCAATTTGGCCAGGACGGAGAGTGATGGATCGCTGCGTCACCCAACCTGGACTCAAGTGAGATGGTTTGGGATGAGTTGGAACCGCAGAATGAAGGAAATGCTGCCAGTGAGTGTTGAGCGTTAAGTGGGAGCTCCTTCAAGACTGTTGGAGGAGCAATCCGGGTGACCACCTCGTGGAGCTGGATGAGAGAATGCCAAGACTGTGCAAAGCTGTCATCAAGGCAAAGAGCGGCCACTTTGAGAAACCTAAAATATATTTACAACACTTTTTTGCCACATAGCTCCATGTGTCATTTCATAGCTTTGATGTCTTCACTGTTGTTGTGCAGTGTAGAAAATGGTAAAAAAAAGAAAGAAAAACCTTGTATGAGTAGGTGTGTACAAACATATGATGGATACAGTATATCTGCTGCTCAGGTAAATAAGACTTGTCTGTATTCCACTTTTCGGAATACACAAAAAAAAAAACCCCCCAAAACCTTCATGTGAATTAAATTAATTCCCTGATCTAATGGAGCTTAGTTTCCTGATGTGCTTAAGATGATAAGCAGCAGTAACAACAAACTATACTCCCCAATGTCTGAAAGCAATGGCTACTCTGGTAATGGAAAATTACTTTCTTTTTTTTTTCCAGATCTGATGCAATTTGGTGCGCACGTGTGTGTGTGTGTGTAAATGGCAAGGTTTATTGGAGCATGGGCAGACAGGCCTTTGGCCGGGAGCCTTGGAGAGAAGGGCTGTTTACTTTGACGTGGAAGCGGAGGACAGAGTCAAGAGTTGCCCCCATATGCCCCCATAGGGCCCCTGCACCCCCAGAGAGAGGGACAGAATAAACAAACTCAACCCTAGGGGACAATGGAAGGTGCAAAAACGGGAGGAAGAGAGATCATGAGCGGAAGAAAAGTCACTCGCTGTCTCTTGGCTCTCTCTCTCTCTCTCTCTCTCTCTCACTCACTCACTCACTTCTCTGGCTGCCTGCCTTGCAAACCCCCCCTCACCCCAACCAAACCGACTCTTCCTTCCCAGGATCCTTTGAGAACTAGGCTCTCAGTCCTCAATTTTCCATTTCCTCACCAACTAAATAAATACCTCCGACTGAAATGAGAAAACATTCTCACTACTCCAACCAGACAAAAAAAACAAAAAAACAAAAAAAGAAAAAAAAAAAAAAAAAGAAACGAAACCAACAACAACAATGGAAAGCAGTGGCTGTGAGAGAATTCCAGAAGACTCTCACCAAACTCAAAGCCACCTCGAAAGCAACGTGGACGTTTTGTGGACGGTGCAATCCATATATCATAAACACACTGTCATTTAGTCAATCCATGAGCAGCTCCGATCTAGCTTTTAGCTCCGGTTAGTTTCAGCAACATACCACGTTTTGGACAAACAGGAGAGTTTCTTATTAACCAATAGGTCTGATTGCACAAAACAAATCATGTCCTCCTGCCCCCATGACTAAATTGCGAGTCGGGACCCTCTTCTGCACTGAAAAGGTGGAGAACGCTCAAACACGTGACGCTGAATCGAACCCTTGTTTGTCCTTGTTGCGCCAAGCATGTTTTTGAAGCTTTGATTGAAAGCGATGGAGGTCAACGGAGAGCGCCGTGTTCACCGCACACAGAGCGAGTGGCGGTACGGGGACCTATATATAGACAAGTCAAGTGTTCGACAAAACGCTCCCCCGGGGAAAGGCCAGAGGCCACGCCCACCGAGCGGTCGTCAAACCATGTCGTGAACGCGAGCGCAAATGGATCCAAATTCCAACCTCGGCCGGGGTATGTTCAATCTGTACATTCGAATTAAGCGTCCCGAAAAACGGGCCGCGTTTGCGTCAACGCGCAGGGATCGCTGACAGGATATGAGGGAAACGAGCCAGAGGAAGCTTCGCCTGAATGTTGGAGAAAAAAAAAAAACCCCTCCCTGCGTGTCTCGTTTCAGTGATGTCAGGCTAAATGAACGCCACGGAGAGAAGCCCGAGCCCCGTAGCTCTGCAGCATATGACACTTGCCAAAACACATTGGCCATTTATTAAATGATTGTCCGCTGCAGCCACACCTCCCCGCCCCCGCACCACCCTCCCCCGTCTCTCTTTTTTTTTTTTTTCCTTTTCCTCCCCCTCATCCTCTGATGCCGGCTCGCCTCCGTCCTGCTCACGCAGTCCCCAAAAAACTGGGGAGATCTTTCTCATTTACTACGTGCGTAGGATATTTTGACAGCCTTTTGGAGAGCGGGTGGCATGAGTCTGCATCTGTGTGAGAAAATCTGGGTCGCCATTGTGAAAGTGGCGGCAAGCGTTACCGAGTTAGACTTATTATTTTGTACATTTGTTTATAATTCTACTGGGGTGGGGCGGAGGGCTGAAGACACATGTGTAACACACTGAGCTTGATACGTTCAGGCTCCATTCAGTGTTTCAATGTCATATTCAAGGCAGGGGAGATTTGTAGCATTAACATTACAGCAGTCCCCGTAATAGTATTTACATCAAATATTATTCCTTCACGACGCCACGGGTTATTTTTTGAGAGTCTCTAAAACGCACCCAAGCTGGAGGCTAGGGAACATTTGGGAGGAGCTTGTCGTCAGGTGAAGTGGGAAGTATGCTTCAAAAACAAGACAAAGAAAAGGACCATACAAGCACACAACGACACTGTGGGGCAATGAAAGGGAAATCAACCCAACGTTTTAGGGTATGGCAGCTGTTGTTGTTTTTCTAGACAATGGCTGATGGAGATCTAACCGACCAAGACTAGTGAAGGGGGTTTATAGAGTTAAATTCCATATTTAGCACAATAAAACAGCATCCATCCGACACCTTCAGTTCATTCTTGGCTTTATGTTTGGGGACAGAAGTCCGACTGGTCAGTAGTGCGTGGATCAGTCCAGCAAAAATAATAATAATAAAATGAAGAAAAAAACAAAACAAACGACAGACTTCAGCCAAATGATTCCAGAAAAACACCCTTTCCTCTGTTTCCATCTGTTACGGCAACTGACTCAATGCCCTGGAAAAAAAAATCACTACTATTCATAGCAGGACCCTGCTACAGAGACCAGAAATTTCCAGAATATTATCCATTAAATTACATAAGAAAATACTTGGCCTTTAACGTCCCTGATTGGAAGTTTGATGAGGTGGAACCGTGTGAGAGGCAACAAAAGCGCCGTTTGCGATCGGGTTTTCCATCGCCGGCCGCTCCTCGCCTTCAACGTTTCAGTGGGCACACAGCACACTTTTCCGCCATGGGACAATATTTTATTTAATTTTTTCTTTTGTGCCTCTATGATGAAAGGTTTTGCAGCGGGTGCGCATGGTTTTGCGAGGTTGTTTGAGCTGCTGGGCAGATGTGGACTACACAATCACTTGGAACGTCATAGTGTATGGCTCTCCGGATGTCTCAATACCTGCTTATAGATTCAGATCTCTCATGGTGGGATTTGTGTGTGTATGTGTGTGTGAGAGACAGAAATTAACTATGAATATAATGATGAAAGCAATGAAAAGGAAAGATTCAGTGTTAATGCATGATTCAGTGAGAGACGGAGCTAGAGCTGTCACAGCCTAGTCACCCTGCTAGCCGAGCACAGAGAGCAGCAGAAGCTGTGTGGGAAGTGAGCGCTTGAATCCTCACTGCTACTGTTGGATGACGTCAGCGTCCTCACTCCACACACACGGGAAAGTTCCCACGCGTGGACCCTAACCGGCAGCAGCCCCATAAGAGCATCCCCGACCGTCCGAGCTTACTTCAAAGGTAGTTTCCCTCCACCCAGCTCCCTCCCGGTTATTAGGGTATAACCGCTTACTAGGTCAATACACCGGTCGGTACAGATATACGCCGGGTTGCCAGGTAATGGCTTTCTGCTGGGCACTCACAGCTTGTTTCCTTTGAGGGCGGCGTGGTGCAGCAGGTTGAAGCCGCGGTTGTTCTGCTGGGTGAAGTCTATGTTGGGCACCACCGTCAGGATCTCGATGATGTTGCGGAAGTCTTTGGCGATGGCGTCATGGAGCGGCGTGTCTCCGTACGAGTCCTTGAAAGGAGAGGAGATGGGGAGTTTGGACTCGTTAAGAGGGGGAAATAAATAAATAAAAATGTTTGGCAGAGACGGGGGATTGCAGCAAAAAAATCTAAAGCCCCTGAGTGAAATTAACGACAGCGTGAGTCAGCACAACAGCCGAGACGGAGTGCAACGTGAGAAGCTGGCGTCTGGATTGCGTTGCCGTTCCTGCAAAATTCAATATCTCCGTAATGCAGAATCCGGCTCATAACAAAGTGTCACATAAAATTGATTGGTGTTTATCGGCAAAATCATTTTATTATCTTTTCTTCTTTTTATTTTTATGAAAATGTATATATATATTTTGAAATGAACACTATTTTAACTCTCTTTAACATTTACACTTGGCCGATGTGTGGCCATAATGAGTAAACACACTAAGCCAGACATGAGGCAATATATGTATTTGTGCCATTCCATTTCAGCTGAATGCCCACACTGCTCAAGCAGAAAAGAACGTTAGTGAGTTGAGCGTCCAGTCCTGCATGTGAGGCAGTTTGTAAAATGCCCAAAAAGACATGCTAAACTGCCTTAATGAGGCCGACGGGCCAACTCCAGTTGGCAAAATTTCTCATACTGTCAAAACACGACTGAAAGTTAAATGTCTGTGTGTGTGTCTGTTTTGCAGAGAGAAAAGTCTAGTTCTGCGTCAGCCAGAACTGTCTTCCTGTTACGATACTGCTTCACGTGGTTTACTGGGTTTTCCGTCCCTAAACTGATTACCGGTCCATGAAACGGGTCTTGTGTCATCTTGTGTAAATGTCTATTTTCTAACACCCCAGGAAAAGGACGTGGAACACAAGTCAGGGAAAACACTTTCTTTTTTCAATGCCAAAGTCGGTCCGTTAACAAACGGTGAAAGAAAGGAAAAAATAAATTAAAAATTCCACCCATAAACGATCCAAACATGGCTGAAACCTGCGCTCGGCCCACCTGGAGATTGACGTCGGCGGCGTGCTCGCACAGGACGCGCACCACGTCAGTGAAGCCTTTGTTGACGGCGATGTGCAGCGCGGTGCACATGGAGTTGTTGAGCAGGTTGACGCTGGCCCCCTTGCTCAGCAGGTGCCGGGCGATCTCCGCCTGATTGCTGCGCTCGAGAGAGAGAGAGAGAGAGAGAGAGGGGTGGGGGGGGGTGACAGGAACACACGCACGTTAAGCATCCAGTTCCTGTTTTTCAAATTAATAATTCCCTTCACGCCTCCGGTTAATTCACGCCGGTATGTAAATGCTGCTGGAAAAACCCCAAAAACGAGTCGTCATCATTTTTTTTATGACGAGAAAAGCCAACGTTTAACTTCTAAATAAGTCTACTTAACTGCTGCATACACAACACAGCGGTTTGCCGTTCAGCAAAATAAATGTTCTTCAAATGTTCTACTTGGGTTCATTGTGATTTTTTGTCATATCACACATACTGTACACACACACACACACACACACACACATTAGATATAAATTTCTATTTATTTATTTACTTCATTTAAGGCCACAGCAGTCAGCCTCAACATGACTCATTTGATCTCCATGCTTCAGGACTATTACTGCTAAAAGCCACCAATGACACGTATCAGCTGTTATTACCAAAGAGGTTACTTATTTATTTATTTATTTATTTTTAACCCTGTGGTATG
The DNA here is from genome assembly GCF_960531495.2 of Zeus faber. Lineage (NCBI taxonomy): Eukaryota > Metazoa > Chordata > Actinopteri > Zeiformes > Zeidae > Zeus > Zeus faber. The sequence continues at coordinate 5,010,015 of NC_137194.1, read as the reverse complement.
TGAAGCGAAAACACAAAACAAGGGCTGAATGTTTACGGTGCGGAGGAAAGACGCCACTGGTACATTTGGGAACAAGCTGGCGTTCAATAACTTGCCACGCGATCACAGTTACTTCATGACACAAGCGGCTGTTGGACCGCCGGCTTCCTGAGAACTGCCACTTCCTTGAGCCTCGCAAAAGTAAGCTTCGAGTACGCTACCATCGCGAGAGGTTCCAAATAATAATAATAATAATAATAATAATAATAATAATCATCATAAAAAGGTTTTGTTGTTTTGTATTTGTATACTTGTCGGCCTGGAAGAGCACTTGGCACGCGTGCGTTTGTCCCGGCGTCTCACCCGAAGGCGGTGTAGTGCAGGGCCGTGTCTCCGTCCTCATCCTTGACCTCGATGGAGCTGTTGGCCTGCAGCAGGGCCTTCACCACCTCCATGTGGCCTTGGTGGGCGGCGACCTGCAGTGCCGTCTTGCCCTGGTTCTTGATATCCACCTGGGAGGGGGGGGGGGGATACACACTTTACCACCTTGCCATATATGGTGCTCACGATAGCATCTTGAAATGCCCAATCGGGAATTGCTTCTGCTCCACTTGCCTCACATGTATTATTAGAGTGAGCGCGAGGGGCTGTCCGTTTCAAGAGTTCTAACAACAACCATAGGCTACCAAAAGTAGATAAATCTAAGAAAGTGATACGCTCGGGGCGATTATGGATCGGCAATTTTTCCTTCCGAATGCAGAGCGGTGCTGAGCCAGGGGGAAAAAAAATATATACAAATAATCGCTGAGCGCTGGAGAAAAAGTCCCACTCTGTTGGTGCAGAGAGAGATCTGCATCCATCCACCTCCGCTCACGCGCTGCATCCATTTCCTCCCGCACTCGCTTTTCTCATCATTTTACTTCATGGCTTATAATTTAGGGGTTGAGGTTTGTTTGAACCGGTTCAAGCTTGACCCACGTCAATCTACATCATCGTAATCGCGATATGAATATGCGCGATGGACACATCAAAAAAGACTGAAACGCGATGAATAAGAAAAGTCAATTTATTTACCACGACTTGCATAGTAAGCTGGCAGGATTTAAAAGTTGACATTCCTTACTGTCCCCCCAAGTCAATCCAAAACATATTCCGTGTTCGTGTCCTCACACATGGCGTTCACTTCAACTCCAGAGCAACGGGTCCGAATTGAGTCCGGTTTATTTTAGTCCCAAAAGTTTAAAAAGTGGACGAAATGTCTCTGAGGGACGTGCCGTGTTAAGTCCGTCTGAATGGAACCGTGTTGTTGAGAACTTCCACTTGTGACATCATGAACCGATGTCATACACGTCTCAAACCCGGAAAATTATATTTGTGCTGCGTTTCAGAGAACCCAGAAAACTGTAATACGTACCTAAGAGGACTAAACCGGACCCTGTGTGTTGCTGCCTGCAGCTGTATTTATAATTTTAATTCTATTTCTTATGGTTCTATTTAATTTTTGATGTGAGCTGCTATGAGAGCTTATTTATAAATAACGCGCCTGTCTAATATCAGTTGATGTTACTTAGTACCACAGAAATGCAGACACGCTCTCAAATTCTTTCAGCTCTTCTTTTTCAAGTCCCTACCAGGAAATAACAGATGCACACCAAAAGAAAGCTGGATCTGTTCTATCTATTCTGGTAGAGGGTCTCTTCTCTAAACCTACTCTACAGGGAACTGATGAGACATTCCACAACTTTCGACAACATCTTGACAAAAATAACGATCGTTTTATTGTTTAATTTTTCTACATAACCTTTGATCCATTATTTGACATTTATGTTTGTTTTCATAGGCATCAATGTGCCGTGTGCACTTTCAACATCCAGATTACTGAGTCATCCTGCCTATTGAAAATAAACACATTATTTTTATGTATGTATTTATTTAAGTATTGATTTTCAATAAATTCTTTAATACATCTACATTTTAAATAAATAAAATCAATAAAATAATAAATAAAGTCAAGCAAAATCCTAATCCCCTTTCCCGCCCCAGTGCCGTTCTCTTTGATTTAGAAATCCTGTTCGTGGAAGGGGCCATGGGCGAAACAAACAAACACAAACAGACAAACAAAACGGCTGTGCTCACCTTGTCGGGATGCTTCTGCACCAGCTCCCGTACTTTGTTGGCACTGCCGTGCGCCGCCTCGATGACCAGTCGGCCTGGGTTGTCCTGCTCCGTGGACTGAGACAGGAGCTTCTCCAGCACCGAGATGACCGTACCTAGACAGTCATCGCGTGGGGGGGCGGAGACAGACAGACAAAGGAGGGGGAGGTAAGCTCCGGGATTACCCAAGACGCAGAGCGTAGCGTTGAGAAGGCGCCTGGTGGGGCGGCGACAGGAAACCGGATTCTCAGAGGAACTGACGCGACGCACAACTGAGAGAATGAGTCAAAATGTCCCCCGTGCAGTGCGGCCGGATTATCCAATTACACAAACGCACGCGCACACGCACACAAAGCCCTCCTCTCCTGCACCGAGGTGAGGGTGAAACATGCACAGTGGATTTAGTCGTGAGAGTCTTTTGACAGGACTCTGCAGATTAAAGATCCGTGAAACCCCCTCGCTCCCAAACAGGTGGGAGGCACCACAACATGTGGGACCGCTTCGGTTGAATGAGATGGGGGGGTGGGGGGGGGGGAGGGGGGAGTGTCCGTCCACATGCTGGTTGGAACAAAACAAACGAACAGAGGCAGCCAAACGTGCAGAGCAAGCAACGCGGGGGGAACGAGCGGCGAGGAAAGAGAGCGTGTCAGCGGAGCCCCCAACGCTCAACCCCACCACCCCCACCCCGCACACCCACCCCCCCGTCCCGGCTGGGTCCTTACTTCCCGATTGGCTTGGGTTCTCCGTGGTCATGAGGTTGGCGTCCACCTCCATGGACTGCGCCGAGAGGCAGGCCGGGTTGAAGGTCCACGTCTGGCCGCCAAACGCCACACGCAGGTCGCCGTCGGCGTACACCTTCAGCACTTTCCCCACTTGGCCGAGGGCCTGGCGGAGAAGACAGGGCGGGGGGGTTGGGGGTCAGATGGCTGGAGGCAAAGGGCAAGCCATCAAAACACAAAACAGGGTTTCTGTGAAACAGGAGGGATAACTTCCGCCAGTTTGTAATTTTAGCTAAATAATCAGGCTGCGTTCGAGGAAAAGGGCTCACAGCGTGATCACTTCCTCGGGTACGGTACACTCAGGCTCACTCTTAAATAGGGTAGGACGCCTGCCAACACAAGGCTTTATTTCGGCCAGGGGATAAAAATGAGGCAGGAGTTAAGGAAGTTGATCTTACGATAATAGAGCTCGCAAAGAAGTCCAATTATTTTTGCAACTCACTTTAAAAAAAAAAAATAAACTAAAAAATAAAAATAAAAAAGGAAATAAACACTTTTGCGAGTTGGTGTTTGAGGAGCACGAGTTAGTTATTAGGATAAGAGGGCGTACAGGAGTCATGCTGTCCGTCCACTCCCCATGGCCGCCCTGGAGTCTCTTGACATTGTCCATGTCCTCCAACACTCGCACCAGCTCGCCGACTCCAAACGTGTTCACCTGAAGCGGACGAGATAAAGCCACGTCATTTGCTTGTGCACATGCTTGTGCCGCACGCGGGTGCGGTCCTATTGAATTTCACAAATGGCCCGGGTTAGAGACGGTGGGTTAGGGAGAGGGCACAAAGCTACAGCACCGGGAAAGCGGTAAAACCGGCACCTTAGTGAGGGCGCCAGGGTGGAACGTCCAGCGGATGTTGTTGCTGTACTGGACTCTGACGTCGCCGCGGTCAGTGATTCTGTGAACTGTTCCGATCCGGCAGATGTACTGCAAACACAAAGACGCCGTTCTCAGCACCAGGTGCCTGTACGAGGGCCCTCGGCCTCACAGTCCCCCCTCAGTGCATTTGATTTGACAGTAGTATTCTGAATTTGCCAGCCAATGCCCGCTTGAGCCAGTGAAATGCATCTTAATCCAGTAGGGTTCCAGGGGAAACATTGTGGGGCGTGTTCATATTGAATATTGTTAAATTGATCAGTTTATCTTAATGCTGTGTTGCTAGTTGCTTATGAAACAAAAAAAAAAAAAAAAACACATAAAAATAAAATAAAACAATACCTCTGCCATTTTGGGGTTCCACCCTCCGTGGCCCTCCTGCATCTGTCGGAGGATTTCCACCTCCAGGAGACACTTGACCTTGTCGCCCTGCTGGAACGTGTGACCGTCGGCACTCTCCTGGCGCTGCAGCTCTGCATGCTCTCCTTTTGAGAGAGGGAGCTGTCAATCACCCGCTCACTCAAATGGCACAAACCCCCAGACACATGATGCTGATCTGTCACTTATGCTTGATTCTGCAGAATTAGACTTTGAATTGGTTTTGGCTCATTAGAACAAAAAGAGTTCAAATTAAGGCACTTTTCTTAGTATTGCCAGGGTATGGAATTCTCTGTATTACATATAAAAATCATTTGCCAAACAAAATGCAAACATCTGCAACCAATTGTGGGCCATTCCTAATCCTATCAGACGATTGGTAGAAAAGATTTGATTTTTAACGACTAATATACACCCCCACCCGCCTTCAACAGGAACCTACCTAGCTTTGGTAGGTGGTCTTTGTAGTAGTAGCCCCCCTGGACGTCGGACACGTATTTCAGGTCTACCTTGCCCTTGTGGCCCATTCGGTAGACGTTGGTGGTGCCGTTGGACCAGGTAACACTGGCCACGCTGCGGCCGGACTCTGTGTCCCAGCCTCGAATGTCCACTACCTTCCCAACCTTACCCTCCCCTCCTACACATACACAAATGCAGGAGAGCGTGACACAAATAAATAAATAAAAAATCATCAAATATTAACCTGTTAACTACAGACCAGAATATCAGAAACAACCTTATTTCAGTATATTTAGCGTTTCCATTGGAAAAAAAGTTGATTAAACAACGGACAGACCACAGAAGGAAAGAGGAAAGAAACACGAGAAAAATGATCAAGTAAGAATGAAAGCAAAGATTCACAAGTAAATCACCAAAGATCCACGAGTCATTTAAGAACCAAACGACAGCAAACACGGGTCAAAAAAAACACAGGGAATATGAAAAGCAAGATGAGAGACGCAGATGTGTGCAAAGCAGGTTTCAGGTAAAACAATCTGAACATCAAGGTGTGGTAAGAAAATCCAACGAGCCAAAGAGTAAACATTAAGTTCCGCTCTGCTGCCAAAACGGCAATTCCTCTCCTGTGAGCAACAAATACAAATTCAAGTTCATGACTTCACTGGAAGGTAATCGTGCGCATCTCACAGTGGTTACAGATCCATTTGTCAATCGACAAATCCTTGGGTGACATTTATGGCCGGGCCGGTTTATAATCGGGCTACTGGCGGTGATCGACGCAGACGCAAAAAAAGCAAAAAAAAAAACCAGGCAAATAATTTATTAAATCATGCTGATTCAATAAGCGTATTATTCAAAATTATCATAAAATAATTTAAGACGGTGAGAACGGCTCTGGCCAGCTGACAGCGGTGCACCAGCACCGGAACCCGCTGCACTGTGTCCGTAGCATCATCTAATGCCCATTCCGCCCATTTGCCATTGTGTCCCCATGCTCCGAACTCGACGGAACTTAAAGAGTTTTTTTGGATCGGGGGTTGGTTTTGATGTTTAGAATAGAGCTTGGTTTATTTTTCCCTGCGACCAACCGACCAATGGAAAAACCTGGTCATCGCAACGTCACACCCCCGTCCCGACATGCCGGCCGGGCCTTTTACACAGACGGCTTTTGGGACCCGTTTCGGCTCCGTGACTACTTCCACTGCCGGCACAGAGGCAGATCGACAATGTCCCCAGATTCCTTCTTCGTAGCTTTTATACAGAACGGCGAGGCGGAATAAAGACGCAAGATTCCCACCTTGAACAGGATGTGGAAAAGGGGCTTATTTATTATTAATAATAATAATAATAATAATAATAATAATAATAATCAAAGCAACAACTAGGCTACTACTACTAATAATAAGTATAACAATAATGCATCCAAACACTCGTGCCTCAAACTGGAGAAGGTGAACATGCTCGTCTTCTTGACACGGGACAAAGTCAAGTCCATCGAAAATCAAACAGGTCCGACATTTTATTTTATTGTTTGCTTGTTTGTTAATTTTACAGGGACAAGTAGAAGACCACGACCAGACGTTAATGTTTCGATCGATTCGATTATTGGGTGACGATCGATCCGGCAGCAGAAATTTCAGGACCGGCCCGGCCCTCATGACATCTGCGTTTGCAGGAATATATTAATATGTCAGGTCTGCCCTGTTGCCTAACAGCACCAATTGAATCAGTGACCCAAAAGTGTGGGGAGGGTGGGGGTGGGTGGAGGAGGGTAGGGGACATTTTTTGTTTTTTTTCCCAAGCATGCCCACAACGTCCCCGTGTGCGCCATTCATTCTGACGAATGACTTTATCCAACCCCGGGGCATTTGAATTTCAAAGACACCAAAGGACATTTTGACTCATTCGCTGTAGCACAAAATAAAAAAATAAACATAAAAATAAATAAATAAATAAAAAAGGGAGCGCTGCTATTCTCAGAGACCAAAATTACTCCCCCCCCCCCACCCCCTCAGACCAGGAAAACACACGAGCAACACAAGTTTTACCCTACCCCAAAGGTAACGATACGTCTTTAATTTGGCCTCCAATTGCGACCGACTCGACATCTATTAAAAGTCTCTTGAGACAGGAGGGGCCGCAGAGGCGTGTTTTTGTGCCCGAGAACAAAGACTTTTTCAATCCCATGTGGAGAGAGAGAGAGAGTTGACCTCCCCTGGGTCCCGGCTGTTACGTGGACCCACGGAAATTCAAAGTCCAGCAGCTGGAAGAGACACACGCGTCCTCATGTTGAACAACATCGCACAACCCCTTCCTTGAATACAAAAACGCAAGTTTGACTGCGATATGACTTCCTTGTATTTGATGCTGCAGAGGCCGCTGAACAAAAGTGGAACAACAAGGGACGTGAGTTCTACCAAGCAGGATCACACACACGCATACGCACACACACACGTTCACGCACACACACACACACATCTGGGAAACAGACTTAAGTGAGTCACAGGCGTCATAAATGCATGCAGACGCACCCATTAACGTGGAAACATGGCATCGGGTTAATGAGCCGTGATGGTAAAATGTTATTATGGGAAGCGAAATACTTTGAAGTGTTGCAGCGTCACACTGAAGAGGAGGGGTGGGGGTGCGGACATGCCAGTGTCCCCCCCCCCCCCCCCCCGACTGAGATTGACCGAACCGCCCCTCCCCCGCCCAAAACTCACCGTCCTGGTTGCCCCAATCCCAATCAGGTCCACGAACCACTTTAACCCCCTGAAAGATTCCTTTGAGGATGAGCCGCTGGAGATTCTGTCTGGGTGCCAAGCTCACTCTGTGGAGGGAGAGTACAAAACACATTCTCCATCAAAACACAGCTGAGCAAACTGCCCCACGGAACATGTTACACATCACGAGCGGCCGCGTTGCGTGTTTACATTGAGTCCGTACGGGAGATTTTTTTTTTTTAAGGACTGGAGGCTGGCAGCGAAGGGTGCAATACAACTAATTTAAATCCCAGGATAGACTGAACGCCAGCACCAAGATTTCCCCCGAACCTCCTTTACATACTGAGCGGTGGCAAGCAAAACATTTCACACTTTACAGCTGTTATAAAAAAACAAAAAACACAGGTATTGTCATATGAATGAAGCAAGTTTAGATAAACAGATATAAAAGGAAGCCATATCCTCAGTGGAGAGAGCTATAAATCTACAGCACCGGTGAGCGACACTGTTACAGCTCTCGCCAAAAAGATGAGGAGGGGACGGGGGTGGCCTACATGCACTTGTATACTCATCCATATTAGGAATAGCACTTTGTTCTGACAGGGCCGCTGATGGCCTGGAACAACTCTTAAGTGGAAACACATGGAGGTGAATCCTCTCCTTGGCTGCTGACATCAACGCTGTCAACGCTTGAGATTCCGGCACACCAGCCAAAAAACATGAGAGAAAAGAAAGAAAACCCTCATGAGAGTCAGGGACCATTTCAGACAATCGCGTCTTCAGGGCGAGAGCCGACCTACCGTATGGTAAAGATTTGATCGGATCTCGGAGCAAAGGAGCTGCCTATTCCCATACTTTAACACAGAGGGCACAATCCAGCTTCCATCTCTTCTAGCTTTACCGATCCTGCTGTCAAGGACCCGTGCTAGCCTTGCATCTTTGTAATTTAACCGTAAATCTCAATGTGGAACTGTCTGAGCGGGGGCAGGACTACGGTGAGGTCAGATGCAGGTGTGTGTCTCTCTAAAAACAGGGCTTTGCTTCTAGTCCTTAGACAGCGGGGCAACCAGACATCACACGATCAGAAAGCAAAGCTACTGTATCTGTGTGTGGGACTGAATAACATGTCCTGGTTGCCGCAAAACCCCAATCAGGTCCACGCAACACTTTAACCCCCTCGGAGATTCCTTTGAGGATGAGCCACTGGGGATTCTGTTCGGGTGCCAAGCTCACTCTGTGGAGGGAGAGTACAAGACCTATTCTGCATCAAAACACAGCTGAGCAAACTGCCCCACGGAACATGTTACACATTACGAGCGGCTGCGTTGGGTGTTTACATTGAGTCCGTACGCGAGATTTTGTTGAAGGACAGGAGGCTGGCAGCGAAGGGTGCAATACAACTCATTTAAATCCCAGGATAGACTGAACGCCAGCACCAAGATTTCCCCCGAACCTCCTTTACATACCGAGCGGTGGCAAGCAAAACATTTCACACTTTACAGCTGTCATAAAAAAAACAAAAACACAGGCATTGTCATATGCATGCAGCAAGTTTAGATAAACAGATATAAAAGGAAGCCAAATCCTCAGTGGAGAGAGCTATAAATCTACAGCACCGGTGAGCGACACTGTTACAGCTCTCGCCAAAAAGATGAGGAGGGGGGCGGGGGTGGCCTACATGCACTTGTATACTCATCCATATTAGGAATAGCACTTTGTTCTGACAGGGCCGCTGATGGCCTGGAACAACTCTTAAGTGGAAACACATCTTGGTGAATCCTCTCCTTGGCTGCTGACATCAACAACGCTGTCAACGCTTGAGATTCTGGCACACGAGCCAACAAACATGAGAGAAAAGAAAGAAAACCCTCATGAGGGTCAGGGACCATTTCGGACAATCGCGTCTTCAGGGTGAGAGCCGACCTACCGTATGGTAAAGATTTGATCGGATCTCTGGGCAAAGGAGCTGCCTATTCCCATACTTTATCACAGAGGATCCAGCTTCCGTCTCTTCCTGTCGGCTCGCTCCGGCTAGACAGAAGAAAGTCTTTAGCGAAACCCCGAGTGATGTTGAACAAGTCCGTCTCCTGCAGGTAGCCTTCCCCAGGGAGCCTCAGCGAGGCTTTGCTCCACTGGTTGTCCATAAACTCTTGGCGCTAGCTCTGGCTGGTGTAACCTGCCATCAGCACGATCTTCTAGCTTTACCCGTCCTGCTGTCAAGGACCCGTGCTAGCCTTGCGTCTTAGTGACTTAACCGTAAATCTCAATGTGGAACTGTCTGAGCCGGGGAAAGGACTATGGTGAGGTCAGATGTGTGTGTTTGTGTAGGTGTGTGTGCGTGTCCCTAAAAAACAGGGCTTTGCTTCTAATCCTTAGACAGCGGGGCAACCAGACATCACACGATCGGAAAGCAAAGCTACTGTATCCGTGCGTGGGACTGAATGCCATGTCCTCAAATGCCTCAAGATATCTAGCGTTCCCTGATCACGTTCGTTAAGATCAACACCCCGGGAATTTAGGAACTCAAGAAAGAACGATTTTGATGCTGTGCTCAGGCCAACTCCAACAACGTATTTACACACTTCCTCATCTGGCGGCCGTGGCAAGGAAGCAGGCCAGTTTATGCAGGAATTGGTTTAAAAGGAAAAGAAAAAAAAGCAGGAGATTAAAAATAAATAAATAAATAAATAAATAACTGGATCCAGCCCAAACACCCCCTCCAAAAAGATCATACAGTCATGAGGTTGTCAACAGAGATTGATGGGTGTTGTGTGCAGCGATATGACACGGGCTGCTCCGGAATTTGATTTGTTGTTCCTCTGTCGGGCGGAACGGAGGAGCAGGAGAGAGCCAAACAAACCCTTCCCAAGGGATCCAGATCTTCTAATCCCTTCCGACCAACTGCCCGCTCCTTTCCTCGAGATCACGGCGGGGTCAGAGACTCAAAAGACTTGTTGACGTGACTGAGAATTAGTCGGAGCTCTGGGAAGGGCCGGGAGAGGCTAGAGGGTAAGATGGCGCCGAAATGCGACCGTTCCGGTGGAGGTGTCCAGGTGGCGTTGTGTGAAAGGGATTAAGGGTCCAGTTCGCCTCGAGCCGATAAACTGCAAAGTTGTTGTTGTTGTTGTCGTCGTCCAACACCCCCCCCCCCCCAGCCCATAAACATATGGTGCACATATGCTGCCTTAAGTAAGTGCTGTCAGCACGCCTACACACACGTCTATGTTCTACTTAACATGTTACAGACTAAATGCAGCTCACAATACGCCATTGAGAACAATAAACAAAAACAGCCCCCGCTATAATGTTTGCGGCAAAACCTCAATCAAAGTTGTACTGTGAGGGGATGATGGCCTGAAATACCTTTTCGACCAGTGTTCACATACGACCAAATAAACGCCATCGGAACATGGAGATGCATGAGAGGAAAATTCAGTTATTTTCTGTGCCCGTGTACACAGTGCACAGTTAAGCATGTTCCGAGTGCCAGAGGGCATGACCCTGAGACATCTTCTAGGAAATTGAAAAAAGGTAGCGCGCTAATCTGCCCATGTGACAATGATAGATTGCTAATCTGGCTAAGACTGTTGTGATTACAATGGAACATGAGGCGGTAAGTCCTTCTGACAAACCCTTTGGTGCAGCGTGGCCCACCTCGATTTAAGCAAACCAATTCTGGAATGTGGCTGTCAGAAGCAAAGCCCCGTGTCCCTTCAAAGTAAGCAAGTTAAATTTTCCATTCATAAGTCAGCCTTATGTAATGCACTACATTATTGCTTTAAGTGAAATGTGGGCCATCAAGGTCCTAGGAGACAGATAAAGAGAGGAAGAGGGAGTGAGGGAGTGTGTTTGGCACCACACATAATAGGCGTAAAGAGGCCAAGTGAGGATGTGATTTTCATGTGATGTTTTGACTTTTTTTTTTTTTTTTTACTCTCCCTTGGCTGGGCAATAAAGAGGAGCAAATGTGGCACGGGAAACTTTGAGGCAGTTTATTGAAATTGAATTAAATGAAAGAATAAAGATAGATAGATAGATTAGATAAACAGGCTTTTTATATAAACCCATTAAGAAAAATATGCGCTTGTTTCCTTTTGTGATTTTCAAAAACTTGAAATTTGGTATTTGAAAAGCAGTTTGTAAAATAATCAGTTTAATGCTGAATTATTCCAAGAGACAATTCGTGTTTTAATACACACTAAAAAAAATATATTGACTACCTACTAGACCAGAGTACCATTTCTATGAATCTCAAAATTCTGAGATTAAATTTTCCTCTATATTTATTTCCAGCTGATAATCTATAAGGAAAACTTTTCCCAGACCCCAACTTGTATTTGGACGACAAAGTAAAGGTACGAAAGGCAAAGATTTCATGTTTTTTTAAAGGACTTTTTAAAATGCTTTAAAAAAAGATAAGATATGAAAAACATAATAAAATATCAATTTCAAATCAATACAAAAAAACCCAATTATAAAATTACCTTAATAATAATAACTTAATTTTTTATCCACTTAAATGGCATTATTTTAGGGATCATATACAAGACAAAAAACATTTTAATTTGTTCCAATAATATTTTAATATCTAAGTGACTTAAATCTAATTGGCAACATGCCCATCACTGGAGTCACTTTTTCCTGGCTTTTCACCCCCCACTAATTCCAGTTATTTCTCCTTTCTGCCTAAATGTATTTTGACTTTTATCTGACGACCGCCAACTCAATGCGTGGGCTATTTCTGTACTTAAACAGCTGTATAAAATTTCCAAAGGGGCTGAACATTACATTAGCACCGTTGATGTGCTTCTATATTTGTCAAGCATTTTATTGTGCGGCACGACCCCGTGGTTTCCAGCTGATAAACACTCGCATTTGTATGGCGTGAAATCGAGAGATTCCCCCCCCCCCACCACCACCACCACCCCCAACGCCATCAAGCAAACCTTTTCATCATGCGTCGTCGTTAACCAAGGGCGGAGATGTCTGAAGGCTCCATTCACATCATTGCAGGATGAATGACTTCAGCTGAGTCACTCTCTCTCCCGTTTTCTTTTTTGCCACTTTTACAGAGCAGATATTCCATTAATGCGTCTGATGTCACGGCGAAATAATCTTTCTGCGCCGCACAACGGAGGGAGCCGCGACGCATAATGGGTGCGACGGCGGTCCATTTAGAACAGCGGCGAGTGGAGAGACAGGCTCCACATCTCGAACGCAGTGCCTGGAGTTGGGAGATGTGAATCGGATTAGAGGCGCGGACACGAGTTGGGTTTTGGGGCATGACAAAAGTCGGCCCTCGCCGGTATCTGGTGTCATCGGCGTCTCCCGTCGTCTGCGGAATCTTCATCGGCGCCATCTTGCCGGCAGCACCGATTCATAACTTTGTAGCGAGAGGGTCCGGGTTAAAAAGATGAGGAGTAAATACACGCTGTGTGTGATTTGAATTCCAGTTGCGCTGTCTTTTTCCAGCTCTAGATGTAAAGGACCACACCAGCGTCAAATTGAGTTTTAGACCAATGTTTACTAGTTAACACGCACGACAATTTTCCTGACGAAAAGCTCAATTTTAACATTGTTTACACATTTCGTCTCTATTTCAGGGTTTTTGGAAAACTCAAACGATATGGTGACAATCCCCCTTGAAATAATCTGGTCCCGCTGGCAACCACGGTAACAGGTGTTTTTCATCAAAAACAATTACATCTTGTAGTCAATTGCATCACTCCTCTGGGAAAAAATACAGAAGCGCAATTGCCTTAAATACTAAAATGAAGTGCAACACATTTATTGCGACGGGTAAAAAAAACAATTATACAACTCAATTTTAAAAGCTGTCGGACACATTATCATTAAAGAGGAGGGGGACCACTCCGACACTAGACACAGCGTCTGCAAAACCGGTCAATCGATCCGGACACGGGTGTTCGGAAAGAGGGCCCAGCGACCATGCTTTCAAACCCAACACTTCAATGCCCCCGACATCATGTTATTTCACATGGAGCACAGAGGATTCCCGCCTCGAACGCTGCAAGGGCACCGCCCGAAAGACGTCGTCGTAATGAGTCGAGGGCCGCGTTAAAAACGACACGTTTGAAGAATTTAGGAGTCGTCATTGTTTCGCCTGTCGTCAAAAGGCTTGCACCCCCCTCCCCCCAAACTCCATATGACACATCGTGACGAATGACCCCAAGAGTGAAAAGGCTCGTAATTTATCCCCGGGACGCCGTGAGAGGTCGTGGAGAGGCGGCCGTTTGACCGAGTGGACTCTGGCTTTAATGAAGGACACTGCTGAGCCGACACAGCGTTTCGGGCCTCCGACTAGAAATCAATACGAGAGAAACAAGAACCTGCGGTGGCAGACAAGGTGTGCCCAGGGGGGGGGGGCTCTGTCAAGACGGGGCTGGGTGGTCCCTGTACTGTTTGGGCTTCGGGCGGGGGTTCTTGTCTCACGGCACCGGACACGGTTCAGAACTCCCAACACGTCGGCGAATACATTATTATTATTACATTATATATTATTTATCGACTTTAAGCGTTTATTTGCGCGTAGATATATTTTCTTTATACGTTGGTAGGATTTAAATGAATTGGCTTTCTTTATTTTTATTTTTTTTACTAAATGTACATGAGGCAAGGTTGTGTGTGTGTGTCCAACACTTACTGGAAAAAAAGCCCATTAACTTACGAGAGTAGGTGGGACGGAGGTCTCAAACACGGACAAATTTTGTGTTCTTTTTTAATGGGTCCCGGACGTGACCCCAACCCGTTAAAATGGGAAGGGGTCCCGCCGGTTGACATTCAGACAGAGCCTGCGGAGCCGCGAGCTCTACTGTGAATTGATGCAGCAGGGTGGAACGGGGAAGGGAAGTTGCTTTGGTAAAACCCGGACGCATTAAGACACTTGGAAATCGCCGTCCCAGTCGGCTCCGCCAAAGCCGAACGTGAATCTATTAAATCGTTCCTCCCTTATTGGAGATACGCCAGCCAAATGATAGGGATTATCTTTCGATTCTTTTTTTTAACTTTTATTTGCAAATTAGAAGTTCCTTTTTTTTTTTTTTAAGGGCTTTGTGTGATCTGACGATGAGCTTTATCACTTACCATATTTAAGAACATTGAATACCTTTACACAGATGTTGGCTTATGCAGGCGAGGTAAAAAGGGAAACAGAAGAAACAGTCTTTAATCGTCACACGACACTCCACAACACATGCTTGCACACACACACACATGCACATGCTTGATGGTGGCCGGTGAAATGGCTCCTCTGCTTTTGACCCATCCTGGCTTGTCCTTCCTCCGGGGGCACAGCCAGGAGCAGTGGGCAGCATACGTGGACGCGCCCGGGGACCAGGTGATAAGTGTCCATCGCTGGTCAGACGATGATGGGTGCATGTTTTTGGTGGGGGTCCTTACTGACGTGAGGTGGAGGAAACCCCATGTGAACACGGGGAGAACATGCAAACTCCACACAGAAAGGCTCCTGTTTTTGGAAGATAACCCGCCGGAGCACGGTGCCAACAGCGCCCCAGGCGGGAATCGAACCCAGGACCTTCTTGCTGTGAGGCAGCAGTGCAATGCACTGCGCCACCGTGCCACAGGGGAATGTGAATTCAAATTAAACAAACGGAACAGGGGACACCAAGTCTGCGTTGAGGACTTTCCAAATACTTGGGCCATTAAGTATTAAAGTAATAACACAACAGTGCAGTGCTTTCATTGGGAGGCTCATACAGCGCATATGCATACTTAATATGGGACTAGATTCGGGGGGGTGGGGGGTCAGAAGAGAATTTTCTCTTTTTGTTGCTAAATATAATCAGTTCTATGTAAGAGGCGAAGAGGCAGAGACAGACTGGAAGGGAACAAGAAGTGCTTTGTGGGAGAGGGGTCAGGCGAGAAAGACAGACTGCAGAAAGCCTCAATAGCCTTGGGAGGTAGAGTCACATCAAGGTTTTGCTCTTGGTACAGCAATGCCGTTTTGCCTGGAAATCACATTCTGCTTCGCTCCGTACTGACTGATATAGTTTGTGATTTGACTAGCTCACTGAAAGGTGTTTTACTTAAAAAAAGGTAATTAAAGACAAAGGGCACCACCTATAATTGGGACTGTGATGTCCTCAGCGTGTGAAAATTTGTGGACGTGTACCAAAACTACCTCACGACTTTTTTTTTTTAACCCAATAACTGTGCTGCTGTGACACCTTCACTTAAAAGGGAGTTCCTGGCACAAGCCAGTGAAATGAAGGCTTTTAGCAGAGGTGTCCATCGCAACCTGCGGACGACATTAACTAGGGCGGCGGTGTACTCACGGTTGCGAATGCGCAGTCTCGTAGCGCTCGAAGGCGTGACTCAGGTCGTGCTTGTTGTTCATGTAGCACTGGGTGCACAGGTCATAGTCGAAGCACACCTTGCACTTCCAGCGCATTCCCATGATGCCGTGCTTCTTGCAGCTGTCACAGATGATGTTTGAGTGACGTACGCCTGGGGGAGTGGAGCGGATGAGGTGGTCAAGAAGGTCCGGGAATACAACGTCCTTAAATGGTCGTGAATTTTGACTCTTGTTTTTGAACGCCGATATGACCGTCAATACCTTCTGAGATATTTGGTTTGTAACTGAAACCCATTCAGGCTATAAGTGTTTTAAATTAAAGGTCCAACATCATAGTTTTTTCCCCCCCAATTCCTTGGAAAGAATGCGGCTGGAAATCTCCTTTGTGAACGAAATCACAAACAAATCACATTTGACGGCGGGTGTAACAGATTTTGGATTTCATCCAACCAACCTTCACCCACCGTGTGCATAAACCTGCCCCTAGACACCCGACTAAAGTAGCTTCTCACTTAGTGAGAGATCAAGATGGATATGGGAGGGACTCTCCTGTCATTGTTGTTTTCATCGATGAGCCACAACATTAAAACTACCACTAATAACCACTAATATTGTGTAGCTGCCCCTCGTGCCGCCAAAACAGCTCTGACCACGCATGGACTCTACAAGACCTCTGAAGGCGTCCTGTGGTATCTGGCACCAAGACGTTGGCAGCAGATCCTTTAAGTCCTGAAGTTAAGAGGTGGGGCCCCCGGGTGGATTGGGCTTGTTGTTCCAGCACATCCCACATATGCTCGATCGGATGCTAACCACGGCCATCCACATGGCACATCCACATCCATTGCTCCATGATCCAGTTCTAACGCTCATGTGCCCACTGAAGGCACTTTTGGCACCGGTCAGGGGTCAGCATGGGCAGCAAGCTGTGATGCACTGTGTGTTCTGACAGCTTTCTATCGTAGCAGCATTAACTTTTTCAGCCATTTGTTCTACAGTATCTCTTCTGTGGGATCGGACCAGACGGGCTAGACTTCGCTCTCCGCCCGCATTGAGCCCATGGGCGCACGTGACCCAGTCGCCGGTTCACCGCTTGTCCTTGGACAACTTTTGGTAGGTACAAACCACTCAATAACAGGAAATAGATCTGTCGTTTTGGAGATGTTCCGACCCAGTCTTCTAGCCATCACAACTTGGTCCTTGTCAAAGTGGCTCAGATCCTTAGGCTTTTCAATTTCTCCTTCTTCCAACACATCAACTTCGACATCTGACTGTTCACTTGCTGCCTAATATATCCCACCCCTTGACAGGTGCCATTGGAACCAGATGAGCAATGTTATTCAATTCACCTGTCAGTGGTTTTAATGTTGTGGCTGATCTGTGTAGATGGATGCAGTCACATATAACTTTGTAGGGGAAAAGGCATCTCAATATAGACTGAAATTAGAAAGATTGGGCCTTTGATGCCAGCCATCAGGGCTAATCTTGAGAACTTTCAGTAGTGTAAAAAAAGCCTTTACCTAAAAAAAATAAAAATACATGAGAGGCTCAACAATGCACATCTCTTGAGGATATTTAATGGAAATGACGATGTGACCAGTTCATGAAACATTATAATAATAAAGATTAAAGAAAAGCCAATCAGACTGGTGTGATCACTCTGGGGCGTTAATGAATCATGGCAGTGGCAGGTGACTAACCAGTGTTCAGCCTGTCCAATCCAATGATTTATAAATGCTATGAAGAAGAAGAAGACGAAGAAGAAGACGAAGAAGAAGAAGAATTATGATTGCATTATTTGATATCTGTAATATGGAAAATCACTCAAGCATAACAGCATGTGTTACTTTGTCAGTACTGAAATCAAAGCAGACAACACACTGGTGATAAAAATAATCCTCTTCCACGGCCGCCTGCTCGCAGCCCATCCTCAGCTCTCCACTCTGTCCCCGTTCTTTCGCTCCATTAGTTAAAAGGCCAATCTTCTGAGGCAGAAAAATGCTGCTTTTAATACGGCAAATGGCAAATGTAATGCTGCATTAGCGCATGTCATTTCGGTCCGACCAGGCGCTGGAAACCTGAAAGTGTCATGCTTGATGGGGAATATTTTTTTGTTTGCTTTGACCGAGGCGAGGAGAAATAAATGAGAAAAAGGGCGGGGGAAGCTCACCGATTTGGGCGTTGTCGTACAGCAGCAGGTCGTAGGCTCCCTGGTAGCCCGTCCGGTAGTTGGTGCGGGTTCCGCTGTCCCACTGCACCACCACAGTCTTGTCAGGCGTGGTGGTGCTGCCCTGCCGGCCGATCTCCACCACCGTGCCCACGTGGCCCTCGCTGTCGTCCTGGTTCCCCCACTTCCAGTCCAGGCCACGCACCACACGCATGCCCACCTCCATGTTGCCTCTGCCGGGGCCCGGCCCGGGGGCAGCGTGCGGGGGCCGGGGCCTGCCGGTTCTGTGGCTGTTGTTGTTGTTGCTGCTGCTGCTGCGCCTCCGGGACCTCTGCAGAGCGGTGCCCGCCCGCCCGGAGGACAGGGCGTGCAGGGACGGCACCAGGAGCGCTTCCGGGAACAGATCAGGGCTGACTGCGGACGAGGAGTCATGAAGGAGAGGGTTAGTGGAGGTGTGTCACAGTGGAAGAATGTGATGGAAATGCTGCTCGGCACTCATACTCACTATGAGACAAACACTTTAAAGAGCAACTATCGGGTTAAATTTTCTAAATCAATTTACAATTTTTTTACATTCAGAAAGGGCAGGAAAAGGAGAAAAAAAATGAAGGTGTTAAGTTCGCCATAAAAAGGCCCGTTGTTTTACATCTCGGCCGGTGACGTCACAGAGGGGGGACGTCGACGTCTACTCTGCCACAGCACGGTCGCAGGGTGCTAGTCAATCGGACTCGGCAGGCCAGTCAGTTTTAGTTTCACAGCAATTTAGGATGGTGGAGTACTGTGTTTGTGCAGGTTGCACAACGCTAGCTTTAACAACATGAAATACAAACAAAATAAATAACACGGCTGAGGCTAGTGCCTGCATAAGCACCCGAGAAGCAGAGTGGAAGGGCTGATATCGATGGCTCTGTGGATTGAGAGGCCTCCCTGTTACAGAAGTGCAGGATTTATTATTTAGAGGTAAAGAGTATTTACTCACAAATCCAGTTATTACAAAATAAAGCCCCATACCAACGGAGACCGCGGTAAAGTTCAAGAGTATGTCACGAGATGTGCGTGAACACAGCACAACATGCACAGGCTTTGTTTTGTTTCATTCAAGTAGGAAATGAAAGAAAACAAATAAATATCAATATAAAATAGAAACACACCCTGCCTTTTTCTCTCGGACTGAGCCTCTCCGGAGAGAATGGGCGCAGCGGGACCACTCCCAGTGGGACGGAGCAGAACCGCCTCTTAGTTTTGTTTACGTTTTTCCATTTCACATAAGTAGGAAACTCGGAAAGGAATCAAAATCTAAAATGGAAACTGTCTTTTTCAAAAATAAAAAGCATCTCTCCCCAGAGAGCGAGATGGGGCACAGCGGGGCCGCTCCCAGGGGGACGGAGCGGAACCGTCTTAATAATGTTTACGTTTCATACAAGTAGGAAACTCAGAAATAAATCTAAATATAAAATAACAAAAAAAAAAAAAAAAAAAAACTGAGCCTCTCTCTGCATCAGTTCTACTTGCTACGTTGCCATTCACTGCAGCACCAGCTCTGTCCTATCTCCCCCATGTGATTTCACAGGCAATTTCAGATTTTTAGGTGACCGTGCAGATTGGGCAAGTGTACAAAACCAACCTGTTCCGAATGAAAGACACACAAATACATTTGTCATTACACCATACTGATACAGGGTTAGATTTGCTTTATATCTGTCAGAAGATAGGCTTGGGCGATCGTGCAAAATTCCAATTAGCGATTTTATCCGGAAGGAGGAGGTGGGTGGGGGCACGTGCATAGAACGTAATGTAATGCAGCATATGGGGTCTCCACGTTACAGAAGTGCAGGATTTATTATTTACAAGTACTTACACAAAACATCCAGTTGTTACTAAATTAAGTCCCATTGCAATGGAAAGCAATGGGGAGACGAGCAGGTTTTTTGGAAAGCAACGGAAACGGACAGTCCCTTAACTCATTTGTGTTTAAGAATTTTGTTTCATACGTGTAGGAAACAAATTAAGATAAATTCATCTACAATAAAAACACAGGCACAGCAGTCAGGAACCGGCACGCATGCACGGGGCCGTCTGCAGAAGATAAAATAAAAAAATAAAAAAACCTTGGCTCCAATTCTCTGAGTTAGGTTTACATTTTTCCATTTACCACAACGTAAATCTAATTAAAAATAAATCAAAATCTCTCTCTATGAGATTATATTATAGATATATTGTTATTATAATCACAAGATTTGCATGTAGAGCGGGGAAGTGAGATCTGATCACAAGTGGTTAAAGGGGAGCGTGGATACCAGACAAAGTACAACTTCCCGAAAATGATGTAAAAATTAAATAACCATACTGTCAGCTCCACAATCAATGCAGTGTAGGAAAACAAAGAATTGCTGTCCTCGAGTTCATGGCTATTGCTGGAAACATTTCGGAACCACCACCTTACCTCGCGTCACGCCGTGCGGTTCGGCTATCTGCTTATCAACGGCTGCCGAGGAATGTACGAGACCGCCTGCCACGTGTCTCATTAACGTCGAATAAACCCCCACCCCTGGCCCCCTCCCGGCGCCCTACTGCTCCAACCTCGCGCTGCCTGCGAGCAACACGTCAAGAGCCCTCGCTGTGTGTGGTGGCACACTTCAGGAGGGAGCAGCTGGACACCACTGCTACGTCCTGCTGTGCTAATCAAGCCCTGACACACACCCACACACACACACGATTGATGATTACAGTAATTTGAATTTGTGCTGCTGGCCAGAAGGACTAAACATAAATGTAGGAAGCAGTATTTTTCGAGACGTGAGTTAGCAAAACGAAGGGGGAACTTTTCCAGGGTGATATGGGGATCTGATCCTGGTGAGAGGACTGGACACACACACACACACACACACACACACACACACACACACACACACACACACACACACACACACACACACACACACACACACACACACACACACACACACACACACACACACACACACACACACCGTTTTTGTTAACTTCATGGCGGCCTTCACCACATCAGATAATTCGCTTGAGACATGCATCTGCGCTCGAGAGTCCGTGTCATGAGCAGATGTTTGCGTAGCGGTCTGCAGGGGGGGGGGGGGGGGGGGACTTCCCAGTAAAGTTAGTCCCCGCACTAGAGGGTGGTGTTGCGTTCACCAGGCCAAGGTGGACAAGAAACGAAGAAGAAATACCGCAGTTTTGTAAAATGTTTGAAAGGGCGGCATCATTTGCATCTGCATCGTTTGACACCTGCAGGCTTATCAGGATTGCAATGTCATTTGGGTATTAAAAGGCATGGACATCATAGACAACATGGCATGGCCAGGGTGATCAAAGCTTGTTAAAAAAAATAATAATAATAATCTCCCACTTTCTGGTCAAAAATCACAGCTTAGCCTCTTTCCCTCACTGGATTAATGACATTTGAGCGTGTGCGGTTGATGGTGAATCTGTTAAGAGTCTGTGAAAAACAGAATGTCCACCCCACTTCCACTTCTCCTGCAAAAAAGCGGTGCAACATGAGCCAAACAAGGGCCGAGCAACAACAGAGGCTGCTGCTTCAGGGTCAAGGTCTGGTCAATACGTAATATGGTAAATTGTACATCCATTTTTTTTTCTTTTTTAATGGACGTGTGTTTACAGAATTTGATTTACTTCATGGAAAGGCAGTGACGGCAGCAGATTCGGTTTTCCAGGGGAACAATGTGTGCTTTTCAGGGTCAAGGGGCTGGCTCCAGATTGGCCGTCTAAACCTTTCACTTCTGAGAATCAAGCATCCTGACAGGGCAGTGTCTTGCGTAATTATTATTGAAAATCTCTCCCAACTCTGATGACTTCCGCGTTCGTAGTGTACCCTCTGGAACAATTTTGCAATGCGAAGGAAAGCTGGAGATGTTCCAAGGTCACATGCGTCAATATCACTGGGGGTTTCTCAGGGATTCAGCGGATAACTGGCCAGCGCAATGATGACTGTATGTGGGAGGGCTGTGGGGGTTAGCGAGAGACGAGAGGTTACGCAATAGCTGGGGACCAAGATTGACCAAATTGAACATCTTTTGCTGGTAAGAGGAAATAAAAAGGGCACTCTCAACAAATCACTACATATATGTATGACCCTATGTATATGTATGTGACAAATAATCTCTTGAACTTGAAATTACCAATGTCCAGGCAAAGCAGGACCGTAGGGTGGCCAACACAGTCGTTGCCCTCCTTGGCGGATGGAGTCGTCATTACCACCCACTTTCCAAATTGTTTAACACAATCCATCCACACCTTGATCCTCCCAGTGCCTCCCAGAAGGATTGTGGCTCAAGCAAACTCGTATCTTATCAGTAATAAATACACCAGCGCTGGTTTTGCGAAGTACACTTCACAGCAAGGGTGGCACTTATCCCAGATTTACAGGGGGCAACATTCCACACCGGGAGCTTTTCTTAGGCCGGGCACATACAGTACAGTCGACAATACAAGTGTTTTGTTATTATCAAAAACGGATAAAAATGTCCCAAAAAAAAAAAAAAAAAAAAAAAAAGAATCTGTGGTTTCAGCAAAGGAAAAGGGGTTACGGCCAGTAGGTGGAGCTGCCTCTATGGGCAGTACGTGTGCAGTGAGGGGCCTAGAGAGGCCTGGCAGTGGTAGCTCCAGAGGTGGCCGTCCGGGGGCCAGGGGGCTCTTTCGTACCCCGGTCCCCTGGAGGGTGGAAGCGGCTTCCGGCCAGGCCACCTGTGCGTCGAGATGTCGCTGCCAATCTGTGTCTGAGAGCTAAAACGGCGAGGATTGGCAGCTCTCTGCCTCTCGATGACAGATGGACCCACTTCCGTCACACACCGCTCGGGGCCAATCTGCGAAGACAACATCACCTCTTCTTCCCTCACACATACACACACTCGGTCTGCAAAGCACCCATATGTGTAGACACACGGTCACAAATAGACCCCCTAATGAGGATGTCATCTCTGAATCACAATTTGTTTCATGCATACGTGCAAGAAACATCGCATCGCATTTAAGCAATATCACAAAGATGTGGGTGACTTTCTACTGTATTGCAGCACGACTGGGATTTGGTCATAGATAATTACTGCCATGCTAATATACAGTGTAAAATATTGCCTTATATAACAGTTCTATAAAAAAATAATTAAAAAAAAACTGTTTATCAAGATGTGGCTTTTATTGACTATCAAATAAGATGGCTTCTCCGGGACTAACATATACATAACATTAACTGACATAAGTGTTTCCGAGCTAAGTCTAAGCAGTTTCCTAACTAGCTTGCAAGCAAGCTAGTAAGGCAGAATGATACACACAGTAAAACTTCCCAGCCCCTTTAGTCTGCATATCAGAATTCAAATGAGTACTCTTTTCATGCAATTACTCAACTGGGACTACCTGTCACATAAATATCAATAAGATGGCGGCAGAGGGTGTTTATGCAACTCTGAAACGCTTCTTTGTCCTTACCTCTCTCTGCTCAGGACAAAAGGCATTAACAGCTCCATCAGCACAAATGTTTGTGCTGATGGAGCCAAACAAGAAAAAAAAAAAAAGATTATGAAATTATTTTCTCAAACTACAGACGAGGCAGTGCTTAAAGGCTGGTTTAAAGCCGCCGCAGCCGTAGTGTCGTTTAGTGCGCGCGCCATAAATGACATCATTGCGGCGCTTGTGACCTCTCCGCACGGCGATTTGGCGCGAGGGTGTACGCCTCCCAATTTTTGGAATTCCACGCCGCACACTTCAGGTAATTCGAGGTGGACGCGTTCCAAAGGAAGGTTGCACAAAGAGGTCCGCGGGTACAGGCATCTGAACGATCCATCCGTGCATGACCAGGTGACGATGAATTCAAGGAAGGAGATAGTGTCTCTGCCCAAAGGTTTGGACTATCGTAATACCGCAGGACTTCTTTGTAACATTTACACCGACAATTTGCACAAAATCAAGACTTTATATTCAAAAAACCTGCACCGAGTACAACAAATATACATACATTTAAAATTTTAATTTTACTTTTCTAGTTATTCAGCGCCTTCCCTCAGAACTTCTTTGTGGTGTTTACAGCAGTCCTTTCCGTTTCCCATGGGGGGTCATGCACATCGCCCCCTGTCTTTCAGGAGAATATCGCCACGGCAACGCATTCTCTGGTTTGTGCACGGCTCGCTTGCGCCGGGCAGAAATCGCGCTCGAGATTGGCCGCGCCCTCTTGAGTGTAGTGGTACCAGTCATTCAGGCCATTATTCAAGCCACAATGACACCATGAACCTTATCTCACTTTTATACTTGCATTCCATACAGAAAAGACTGAATGCCCTGTTCACCTTTGTGAGCGGTTTTGGTTGCACTTTTAGATCAACCGCCGCAACAAAAGCACCGCCAACTGAGCCCGTTTGTTAAACTACTTCGCTAGCAAGCGAGCATTAGAAGACTTCTAGCTAGTTTCCAGTTAGTCTGGTGCCTCTAAACAGATGCTTCCGATGGCACACAGATGCGTTTATTGACATTTTTTTTCTGTATACATCAGACTTGAAAGTAGGAAAAAAATTATATATATATATATATATATATATATATATATATATATATATATATATATATTTTTTTTTTTTTTTTTTTTTTTTTTTTTAAAGCAGGAATACTTTTTTGGCCACCAATATGACCCAAAGGTTACATGTACGGACACAGTCTCCAGACCCGAAAAGAGCAATTCGAGCTCATGCTAATCTATTTAATGCTTATCCCACCAATTAGCATTAGCAGAATTAGCTGTCTCTGTGTTATGAGCCACTGTGAGATTGAAGTAGGCCCAAGCCAATAAGGCATGAAAAGTGAAACATCTGGCGATGAAGGGGTTTGCAGGAAAATCAATATGAACACTGTGCAAACAACATATTTTGAATGATTACATCACACTAGGCAATGGGCCACAGAAACAAACACCCTCAACTGGTTTGGACTGGGTTTCTACAATGCTCAATTCATTGTCTTTCAGTCAACAGCTGTCTGCTTACTTAGGCTTTATAATCCAACGACTATATAAACGGTTTATGAACACACTAGATACAAAACGGAATAAGCTAGTCAACGCTGCGGGACAAATCCATTTCTCCTCATAAACGTTACGTGTCAAGCAAACATAGCCATGACAATATGCTGTGAAAGGCTACGTTAAAGGCTAAGATACGAACCTTGGGAGCAAAAAAATAAAGAAAATCAAAAAAAAAAGTCACAGCCAGTGCTTGGCTCCTACAAAAGCATTTCATCGCGTCTTTACAGCAAACTTTTTCATTGTCCCCTGGGGACTTGGACTTTTGAAGTCCTCCGTCACAGCAAGCTGGTTTTTCCCTAAAGCAGTTAAAAAGATTAGAACGACAATACGTCCCCGGCTCCTTCAAGTCGTTAGGCTGCCGCTTTCCTGATTTTACCAGTCTTATGTGAATACTCACTGCCCATAATCTTCAACCCGCTTCTGAACATGTCGCCTGTATTCCGCTACGCCGGGACGCGCCGTGAGCCTCCCGCCGAGGTAGCCACAAGATGATATCAGAGGGACAGCAGTGTCGGGAAAGGCGGTCCCCACCAATCTGTCGCCTTGCTAATAGGGGGGAAATAGACCCCCTTTTCCAGCGGACGTAACTATTTGTTTGGCTGTGAACTTTGCTCTTTTGTTTCGGAGGCAGCGGGGTCGTCTCCTACCCCTTTGGCTGTTTTCCATTTCCACAGTTGTTACTCAAGGACAGGACATGACCGACCACCTATCTGCTGCCAAAAGGGAGGGGGGGGGGGGGGGGGGGGGGTAATGTAATGTTTGCTTAATAACATGTGACAAATGACAGAGCGGCCTTGCTGATCCTATTAACGCCAATTTCACACTCAGGCTTTTGATTTGGGGACAGTGCTATATGATCACAGTTTCCTGAGGGAAGCTTCAATCATGTCAGCTGTTTGCCTCAACTATGGATCTGAAAAGCGGCATAATCCCGAATGTCCTGTGCTTCTGTCAACATTGGGTAACATGCCGACCTACGCCGTCAGTCACAAGGTTGGGACTCTTTTTCGCCACTCCAATGCTAAAATGGCGACGGTACAGAATATCTCACTGCTGTAACTTCCCAGTTTGTCAATAGGTAGGCATTCAGTACAATGGCCTGGAACCTTAATGTACAATTCAGTGCCTTGTACTTTGCCTGACAACAGATGCTTCAAGGATCCATTATAACCCTCTAGGCTAAACGCAAACCCACGACAAACGAAAGCCCAAACGACAGCGTGTCAATACTTTACTCTGAGAAGCTTTCTACAAGAGAGGTAAACAGTACAACTGTGTCCTTTCCGAGCCAGGCTAGTCAGATGCCTGCCCGCATAGCCAGTCTCCAGGCTTAACAAGAGTTTCAAATGACATGTGGCATACTTCGAGAAGCGTGCTCGTCCATTGGCTATTCTAATTTTAAACTACGAATAAAGCTATGAGCAATGAAGAAATGTCTCCAGTGTTCGAAGCTAAAGCGAAGCACATGTGCCAAATTTGCGGCAGTCAGGTGCTGCGTAGACCACAGTCACGGGTCATTCTGCCTCTGTGAAAAAAAAAAGAAAAAGGAAAATTCCTAACGTCGGTGAGCGAAACGCGCCGGCACCGACGAACGCCAACGAGATCGGACCCTGTGGGAAAACGGGGAAAACCACAGCGCCGCAAATTGCAATTCTACACGTCTGCTCCTGCGCAGGTTTACCTGTTGGAAGAGCTCCGTTGGGTGGGGGCGAGATGAGACGATGACGGGATGAGGGGAGGGAAACAAACAGAAGATACGCCTGCCGCTAAACGGTGAGGGGGGGGGGCACGATGGGACCGGCGGGCCGAGGAGTGGCTGTTTAGCCCAAGAGAAAACAAAACAGCTCCTTAGCGCTGACAGAGGGAGCACTCTGTGATGAATGGGCCAGCAGGGGGAGAGTGAAGGGGGGTGGTGGGGGGGTGGGTCGCGAGGCTGGTGTATTCCGGAGCCGCTGGGCGCCACGGCGTCGCTCAACCCCCGGCTCCAGGTGCTGCCGTCACAGCTGGAGAGCAGCGGAGGAGGACCGCCGTTTCTACCTCTTCTTCCTCTTCTTCTTCTTCTTCTTCACTGCCGCCGCCGAGAGATGCAGCCAGGGCTTAGTCCTTTGTGCGCCGTGTCAGCAAAGATTACCCCAGAGCCGGAGAGGGCGGAGGACGAGAGGATGGCAAGGGGGAGGGAAAGTGGCTCCCCGTGCAGCGCGCACACACACACACACACACACACACACACACACACACGTTCCCCTAGTCAGGCATAAACACGGCGGACGGCGCTCCAGCGAGCCCCCCCCCGCCGTTCGCTGGCGGCGAAACCTCGACGGCGCGCCTGTAGCAAAGGGTCGCACATGCGCGTCAAGGAGCGGCGCTCGAGAGACGCGACCCCAAGGGGACGGTATTTGTTGTGCTGCTGATGAACAGACAGCACAGAAGAGCGGAGGACAGAGGGAGGGGGAGGGGCAGCGTGTTCGGAGGGAGGGAGGGTCCGGGAGGAGTGATTTTAAGAGGGTGTGCTGCTCGGGGGGGGGGCGCAGAGAGAGTGAGACAGGAGAATTTGATGAATGGGCACCTGCTGTGACGCTAATATAGTCTATCGCAGACTGGTTTCCGTGCATCTACCGTGTTGCAAGTTGCCATAAAAAATAAAAAAAATAAAAAAATCGCGCACACACAGTACCCTCCAGGTTGAAGCAGAAGAAGATAAAAAAATAGAAAACAAGGTGGGGGCGCCAGACTTGGGGTTCGTTGGGGGGGGTGTAGCCGTAGCCTTTGGAACATTCCTCTTTAATGTGGCCACAGCTGTGTGAGACATGAACAATATGGTCGACATCCGGCCCCAAAAAAAACTAAAAATAAAACGTTCTGCTGATGCCAGCACTGACATATTGAGTATAGAGCAGGCGGGCTAGCCCTTGAATGACCAGTGGAGGAAAAAATAAATACAAATAATAATAATAATAATAATAATAATTGAACAGGGTGTAGCGTCACCACAGTGCAGAACCGACTTGTGTCGTGAAGTCATTTGCACGAACAGCTCTCGGTAGCGTTTTGCTGTGCATTAAATCTCGACCCCTCGCCGATACTAGCGTCCTATCATATCACCCCGCCCACACCCACGCACCCCCACACCCACCCACATTTCTGTTGAAAGCGGTAGCACCACACAACCAAGTCCAGCCATACAAGGGGCATGATGTTACCTAATGTAAGAAACTGCCTCAGTAAACACAGAGTGATGGTGCCGCGGCACCGGGCCGTAAATCAAGCCGGCCAAGCTGATCAATACATTTGAATTATTGATTCAGTGATTTGAAAACATTTTTAAAATCGCAGTTTCAAGGTTTTCCCTCTCCTCAAAACAATAAAGAAAGATTCTCTACCCGCAGTCCCGCGAGGGGGAGAAACACCAGTTGGGCACAAACTGTAAAGAATTGGAAACTGATGTAAACATTTGTTAGCAAACGTATCGGTTGTGAGGAAAACGGACGCCTCGAATCGTAATGAAGCCGTTTGTGAGGTTTCTAAGGAAACACCAGGGAGAAGCAGCACTCATGTCACATCGTGTTGCTGTCCGTGTTGAAATCAAGAAATTCTGATATTGGGATGAATTATTATGATTTCAACTGATTTACTTCATTTGGATGGTTTAATATGGGATTAAAGGGGACCTATCATGCAGAACTCACTGTCTCAGTGCTTGTGCACATAACATTTTGGGTTCTGATCTGAAGGGTCTACTAACACAAAAACTGCGAAAAAAGACGACTTGGCAGCGTTTTGCGAGCCGTCTGTTTCAGGAAAAAAAAACAAGCCATAATACATGTCACCGCAGTGATATACTTCACTTCAGTAGAATTAGAACCGCCCCCGATCAGAGTGCGACCGGTCCCGCTAGCATTGAAGCTACGAGCTAATCATGGGAAGTAGGCTTGGGCAGATTTACGATTACATCGTCTATCGGCGATAGACTCCATCGATCGCGATTGACGTTGATGGGCTGATTTCCCCCCCGCAAGGGAAAATCCAAGCATTGAAACGGTGTAAGTGCAGTATACCGTGTTGTGAAGCTGAAGCGAAGGGGGAGAGAGGGAGGGGACGAGGGAGGGAGAGAAAGAGGGAGTGAGAGAGGGGGGCGGGGGCTCTCATCCTCTCCGCTCAGAGCTGTTGAGTAACCGCCGGCGATCGGATCTCACTTCCCCGCTCGACAGGCCCGTGCAGAGACGTTAAGAGGGACAGGTGTTCACAAAAGAGAGGAAAAAAAAAAAAACAGAAAGGGCACACGGACCCCCAGCTCCGGTTCTGGGCAAACGGAGCGGCACGGCAGAGCGCAGATCATGGGCGCCCGATGTGGACGCCCGTTAGAAACATTCTTCTGCTGAATGCCCTGTTTTCTAATAAACAATGGAGAGGAAAAAGTTCCTGGTCTCAAGGGGAATTTATTAACTTGTACAAGGGTCGGATCAGAGATGTGCTTTAGAGCAGCTCCCTGAGAACCAACAATTTATTTGGGACACAGACAAGTTTATAATGGTCATGGTTCGCATTATGACATAGGAAGGAGTTTGTCACAATGTAAGGGACGATGGGGTGACTACAACTGCTTTTAACGGGAGTTTGCCTACTGTGACAAGTGTACACAACGTGCAGAGTACATGCGTTAATGCATGTTCAGACATAGCAAAGTAATTAATTAAATTCCCATCAGACCCCCAGCTCTGGTTCCAGGCATTATGCCACCCTGGTCAAACGGAGCGGCACGGCAGAGGGCAAATCACGGGCGCCCGGTGTGGACGGCCGTGTTCTGCGCTCTGCTGTGCGCACGTCGCGGTTCACCAAGGCCACGTTCCCCCATGAATATGCATATCTCGCCCAGACAATCTGCTACCTCAATGCCCATTCACGGTTAAAAAATAAAAATAAAAATAACAACAACAACAACAACTGGATGTTTTTGTGTAAATACTGTTGTTTAAACCATAAATCCTGCACTTCTGGAATGGGGGGACGGCATTTGCCACATTACATTACGTTCTATACACTGAAGCACCCCGTTGGGCCGAATGGCTCGAATGCATGATCTGAGTTGTATTTTCAGCAAAAAAAAACACAAAAACTTTAGAAAAATGTTTTGGGGACCCCAGAGACCCATATTAACTTGGTGAAAAGCAGCATAATAGACTCCCCCTTGCCTTCAAGACTTGTATAAGCAGACATTTTAACAGATATATATCTTGTAATCTGCATAATAAAGTGTGGAGAGCGTGGTTAGGTCGATTGCAGTGTGCTTTAAACAAGAAAAGCAAATTATTTCAAATGAAAGGTTTGTTGTTTTGCTACGGACTGAATGATCTACAACGGTGATTCAGAAACCTTTTCAGATCAAGTAGCCTCAATTTGATATGCTTTCAGCATATCTGAAAGCATATCAAAGCATGTCAACTTGGGTCCGTACCCAAGTTGACATGATTTGGTCTCTCGAACACTAATCTGAGAAGAGCCTAATTGTTAGATATGATTCAGTCCAAATATTCCATACCCGTCCGTGTTAAAGTTAAGGAGATAGACAAAAAAAAACTGTGACAAAAAAAAAACTGTCATTATCGGACATTGCATGGCGCCAACGTCCAGTAAATGTAGTGAAGTTTTAACTATTAGTAACCTTGCTGTGGGTCCCCCTGGAACCTCTTGCAGTACACCTGCGGGGCCCAGGACCACATGTTAACGACCCCTGACCTTCACTATACAAAAGTTACACATGTACGTACGGTTGTAACTGTAAGACAAACCGCAGTTTCTCACCTCCACCGGACACTTGGACCTTTCAAAATAAACACACATGGCCACACCTAAACGGCATGACAGCAACCGTTGTGAAAACGTGTTTTTAGTCGACACAAAGAGGCAAATATTCCTCCTCAGTTGGTGATAAGGTACACCTCACTTAGCGACCCACCTGTTTAACGACCGTAGTGCATTTGTTTCGAGCTTGGTTTTGCATTCCAATTCCAATTACGAGTTAATGACGAATTTCAGCAAACACAAACAAACAAACAAACATAGTTGTTCCTCACAGGCCTGCGTGTGTGTGTGTGTGTGTGTGTGTGTGTGTGTGTGTGTGTGTCAGCAACCAATGATGTAAACCATGGGATTCCCTGCAGCTCATGTGGCAACACCGTGAGGGGACCGGGGACCAGGGAGGCGGCGGCGGCGGTCGCTCGCGGTGTGAGCGGCGCGGCGCGGCGCGGCGGGGCGGGCCACAGGCACACACGAGCCCGAAGGCGGACAGCGCCCGGGTCCGGGACAACCTCACAACCGCAGCGGCGACGGGAAGCGGTGCACGACGACACCGGGCTCCCCGAGCCGTCCCGCGTCGTTTTGAGAGTTAAAGCGAAAGTGAAAGCGGTGGCTTTCCCCACTTGCCGAACAAAAAAAACAACAACAAAACGAACTCCCCAAATCCGTTGCCAGGCAAGTGTCGATTCAGAGCCCGCTGAAGCCCGGTCGGAGCCACCCCAACCCGGCTAGCGACGCGAGGTATCAGCCCCTGCTAGCCCCAGCACCGTTTGCTAGCTGGAAGACAGCTAGCCGTTAAAAAGACACACACACACACACCGTCACGTCGCCGCTACTCACCGCTCCCTCCACGTTATGAAAGCCTATCGGCCCGCGGCGCGGTGCAGCCCCATGACGGCGTGCGGCACCGGCGTTGGCAGCGCGGCGTCACCGAGCTGGGCGTCGTGGGGGCGGGGGGGCGTGGAGCGTGTTTTGGTGCCGCGGCTCGGGACGCTGGCTAGCGGTTAGCCCCCGGCCACAGAGACACGCCCAGGCGTTGCGTCACCACCTTTCCCCGCACACAAATACGATCATATTGTATAATATTATTATTTATTATTATTATTATTATTATTATTATTATACTTGTTTTTTGTAAATACACACGTTTTGAAAGTATTCCCCGGTGGAATGTAACGAATACGAGTACTATATAATAATAATGATGAATATAATAAAGATTCATTATATGATATAAAATGATACAACAAAAATAATAACAACACAGGTCAACGTTCACTTCTGAGGTTATTACGCGTTATTTTGAAGGGTGGGGGGGGGGGGGGGGGCTGAACTAATGTGTGACGTCACAACCTTCTCACGCACAAGTCAGGTTCAAACGCGCGTTTTTTCCGCCCTTAAAAAGTACAATAAAAATAACCAGAGATGTATATATATTTTTAAGTCGCTAAATGTTAATGCATTTAAATATCTGGCAACGCTGTGCATTATCTCCGAATGAATAATTCAACAATAAATAAACAAAAACCCGCAAACCTGCAAAAGCAGCGAACGGAGAAATGAAATAAAGCTCTGGACGACTTGTTGAATGGAGTTAGTTTGTGGCTCTGCGCAAAACAGGCCGCTGCTTTTGCTGAGGTTCGTTTCATTCTTACCGGTGCAGGTGCAGGTGCAGGTGCAGGTGCAGGTGCAGGTGCAGGTGCAGGTGCAGGTTTGTGCCGCTCGACACCAGATCCAGCGACGCTCTGGGATGTTGTCGTTGTCGGATAGCGCCCCCTGGCGCCGGGAGAGGCAACCGCCCCACGATCCCTGCAACCGCGCATGCGCGTGGTGTCGCGCCCTGAATACTCACACCGGGAGACTCCCACTTGTCATCCCACCTTCCATTACTCCCAATAAAAATATAACTCCGATGAAAAAAACAAAACAAAACACAAAACATTACTTCCGCAAAAATCAACGTCAGGGCCCGTTGTATCGCCACAAAACATTGTCAAAGTGAACCCGCGGTGGTGCGACTGCTGTAGCTTAGAAAGTTCGAAACAAGAACCGTGAGATGGCCCTCCTTTTGGGCTGGACCAAAGCTGAATCACAGCATTGGTCCTTTGAAGGAAACAGCACCCAGTCTTCTTTAATAACTTTTATTAGAATCTAATAAATTACAATTTGGCTCTCCTCTCCCTCTGCAATGATAAATAACATTGCACCGTTAAAAGAAAAAAAAAAAAAATTTAAATTTTAAAATTGGGTTTATTGAGGTGTTGGGCAATGGTATTATGCATTAAGTCTTGAATACAGACTATGGCAACTTTGTTTGTCCTTTACCCATCTCTACCGTAACAAAAAGGACACCAACACATCCAACTGAAATGTGTGCTTAATACTGGAAAAAATGAAGATATATTTCCCAATTGTATCCTGTCTGATAGAATGCCCTAAACTAAACCCTCTTTATAAATTAGACAATAAATGAGAGCCATTGAAAACTTTTGAATAACTCATTACAAATACTGAGACACACAAACTAGTCCGTCTTAATAGCAAAAGACGACAACAGCAACAACAAAAATAATACGGTTTCAAAATCCATTTGAATCACAGCAGCGGCAGGCTGCCCTGCGGCGCCAGAATGATCCCAAAGACGTAGAAAAGTCCCATCAGGAGGTTGAGCTTGGCCGTCTTCTGCGGGATCTTGGAGTAGCAGCGGCTCCGGAACTGCTTCTCCAGGGGGAAGGCCATGGGTAGTGTGAGCAGCGGCAGCGCCATGCTGATGGTGTAGCGCGTGGCCAGGATGCAGAAGACGACGTAGGGGACGAAGAGCAGGAGGTTGTACAAGACGTAGGAGAGCGTGGGGCCGACAAGGATGGCCAGCGTCACAATGCCCGCCTGCTTGTCCGAGTCCATGTCACGGGTGTTGTTGCTGTGCAGTATGGCCTCCGTGTTGAGGGCCAGTGGCGCGGCGTAGACCAGCGGCAGCACCGACAGGTAGCCCACCTGCACGGCGTGGGCAAACAGCACCGCCAGCGGGCCGAAGGTGATGAGGATGACCACGTCGCCGAGGGCCACGTACTTGAGGCCGATGCCTGGGGAGGAGAGGTTTTTGTCATGCTTTTTATTCCTTTTTTTTGGGGGGGGGGGGGGGGGGATGTTTCAGCGTCCAAGCCTCACTCAGTGTGCTCACAGGTATTTGTAAAAATGATTAAGGCTTAAAGCATAACACAAGCAGCATTGACTCTCATTAACTTTAGCCCCCCAAAAAGAAAAAAAAGCTTTCATTTTATAGACTACAAACACACTTTGGCGTTTTCCAAAGAAATTGTACCAGCCATATTCTTGCAGTTCCTTAAAGGAAATATCAATATGCATGTATCTACACACATTCACAAGAAAGAATCAGTCTGAAAGAAAAAGGAAAAAAACCCACCTCCGGTATATAGAAAAGAACTGGACAGCCCTCCGAAGTAGATAAGGGCAAGGTGCTCGAGTCTCAGGGTCGAGAGAAAGAACAGCAGCGTGGCACACAGGCACCCCACAGAATACAGCACGGCCCCAAACATGACCACATCTTGCGGGGCTAAAATCTTATCCACCAGAGTCCTGTCGTCGCTCTTCTTGTGATCAATGCCTTTGGAGAAGTCGTAGTAGGTGTTCACCAGGTTCCCCGCCCCGTGGACCACCAGCACCGCAACCGCGCACACCATCAGGACGACCAGGTCCACGGAGCCCTCCAGTTTGTACGCCAGGGCGCTGCCGAGCGCCACCGGCGTTAGAGAGGCGCTGAAGCTCCACGGCCTCAGCGCCAGCACGTAGGCAGCGCACTTGTGCCTCACGTCGGACGCGACGCGGGCCATCCTCGACATTTGGGGCGGCGGCGGCGGCGGCGGCTGGTGATCCTGAACCGTGTCATTCAACCCCCCGTGCCATTGCTGACCATTGTGGCCGTTCGACGCGGCAAAAACAAAGGTCTCCGCCCCGCTTGCTGCCTGATCCTTTGCCATTCTTCTGCGAGGGTTCCTGGGTCTCCGGGACGCTCATCAACTTCCAAGAACACGGCGCTCCTATTGGGAGAGAGGTGGCATAAATAAATAAAAATAAAACTCTATCAACAACAGACACTCGTGCCTCGGAGGTGACCGCTGAGATACAAACAACGCCTCCGACTATTTATTCTGCCGGCAATAAACACTGGGACACGTGGATCGCCTACGCGTCGGGCGGAACGAGAGGAACAAGCGCGGCTTGCGGAGGCGCCGTGCGGGCCGTCGTCGCGGGGCGAAGCAACGAGCCAACCCGTGGGATTATGGGATTAAGGTTGAATTAACTCCGCGGCTGGCGACGAGCTAACGCTTCGCTCGGGCGCGGAGGGCTCGAAATGTCCGACGGCACCGAAAACCAAACAAACAGACAAATAAAAACAAAACCAAACAAAAAGTGTTACCGCTCGTGGGTCAACGGTCCGGGGTACGACATTCAACGCCGCGCCAAAGCGAAACACAGCGCGGACATGTTTCCGCGGAGGCGTCGTCCAACACGCAGGGATGGGCCCGGGTTCGCGGAGCCGGGGCTACGACGTGTCAGTCGCGGGGGTTACTTCACCGGTCGGTCGCCGTCGGCCGCGCACCGTGCGGTGCACCGTTTCCTCCCGGGCCCCGGAAGTGCAGCGTCCGCGCCGGCGCCGCGGGGAACGCGTCTCGGCGAACGATGGTTCCGCCTCTCGGAACGCGAGGCGCGGGCGGGCGCGGGCCCGTTCTCGGTTGTTTGTATGTGAATAAACAAATATAAAATTGTTGATTAGACGTTGACGGTCTGTCTCATTTTAAAATCAACACAGGCCGCTTTTTTGAGGACGGTGAATTTTCCAAAAGACGTTTTCGGGGATAAATAAATCAACAAACAAATAAATCAACAAACAAATAAATCAACAAATGAATGAATGAATAAATAAATACAATTAAAAAAAAAATGTCCACATATTCCGTTCCAGAGGCTCTCGACTTTCCCCCACCACATTGCCAAGCACCTCTCCATCCTTTTTACTCCAATACGTTTATAACACAGGTGCGTTACATCATTTTTTTTTTATAAACACTTTGTATTTCTACCGCGACCCGGCCCCGAATATACGGAGGAAAATGGAGGGATGGAGGGATGGATGGATGGATGGAGGGAGGGATGGATGGATGGAGGGATGGAGGGATGGATGGAGGGATGGATGGATGGAGGGAGGGATGGAGGGATGGATGGATGGAGGGATGGATGGAGGGAGGGATGGATGGAGGGATGGATGGAGGGATGGAGGGAGGGATGGAGGGATGGATGGATGGAAGGATGGAGGGATGGAGGGAGGGATGGATGGATGGAGGGCTGGAGGGATAGATGGAGGGATGGAGGGATGGATGGATGGAGGGATAGATGGAGGGATGGATGGATGGATGGATGGATGAGGGGTGGATGGATGGATGGATGGAGGGATGGAGGGATGGAGGGATGGATGGACTATGTATTTCTTTTGTAAAATGTGATCAGGATCTGCTTGGGTGATCGTCTGCAGAAAAAGCTACACCGGGCACTTTAGGACCTAAGAACTCCTACTGTTAATACTTCAAGTACAGTTAAAAGCAAGTATTTATATACTTCTACTTGAATAGAAATGCCAATGTGGTAATTTTCCTTCGATAATTGTGTGTTCGTTTTTGTACTTTTACTTAAGTATAAGGTCTGAGTACTCCTTCCATGGTGTGGAACGCCATTTTAGTCTTTATTGAATAAATATGTATGTATATTAAATAAATGAATATGTCTATGAAATAAATAAATGTGGAATTGTGAAATAAAAGCCCCCTGAAATAAATAAAAGTACATTTTAAAATAAAAATGATTAATAAAATTATTGAACTGTATTCACTAATTTACATATTTATTGCCTTGTTTATTTATTTCAGTATAGAGCTCATAGATTTATTTATTTCATTTGCATATTTATGTTAAGGATACGGTCTGATGAACCCAAATGCAGGACACAACACAGCTCTAGTAGTGGGTGCAAGGTTTGATATTGAACCGGCAAAGGATCAGGGTCTGGGAAACATGCAGGGAATCGGGGTCCAGGAAACAGGCAGGGAATCAGGATTGGAGAGAAGCGTGAGAATTCAATGGACACACATACACACATACACACTGAATAGGAAACCAGATAAATACAATTGGAGTGAGGAGGGTGAAGACAGCTGGTGAGATTGCCGACTGGGGACAGGTGTGCGGTGGCAAGGATGTGACACCAGAGACAGACAGAGGGAGCCAGAGGGGGACAGAGGGAGCCAGAGAGAGCTAGAGGGAGACAGAGAAAAAGCAAGAGCAGGGCAGGATGCTGACCGTACCCCCCCCAAGGGACGGCACACAGACGTCCCAGTATGACGAGCAGGCCAGAGAAACAAGAGGGAATGAACTGAGCAGGGCGGGTGAAGGGGGTCTGGAGGTGGGCAAAGGGAGCAAAGCACCTATCAGGCAGATGTTCAGGGAGCTGGAACCCTGCCAAAGCAAGCAGTTCAGGTAGGTGCAGTCCTTCTGGAGGGCGACCAAGGGGCCGGGCCCAGACCGCTCAGGGGGGTCGACCCGAGCTCGGGGCAGACGAGTGGGGCTGCTCCAGAGACTGACCGTGTAGGCCGTGCCACTTAGGAGGGTGGCTGAGTGGCTGGGGGTTGGCAGGGGCGACCCATGGCTCGGGACCAGGAGTGGACGGACCCTTGGTAGAAGTGGATGGCCGCTCAGGAACGGGATGGACATCTGGAGAGGCAGCCGATGGCTCAGGAACCGGAACAGACTGGACATCGGGAGAGGCAGCCGACGGCTCAAGAACTGGAACAGACTGGACATCGGGAGAGGCAGCCGACGGCTCAAGAACTGGAACAGACTGGACATCGGGAGAGGCAGCCGACGGCTTGGGAACTGGAGCGGAGCGGACCCTGGGAGAGGCGGCCAGCGGCTCAGGAACTGGAGCGGAGTGGACCTCGGGAGAGGTGCTGCACCTCTATAGGAGAGGCTGACAGCTCAGGAATGTGCTGAGCCCCGGCAGTGGAGACTGATGGCTCTGGAACAGGGACTGGGGGAGCCTCATCAGAATCTGCCAACAATTCAGGAACGTGCTGAGCCTCGGCAGGGGAGGCTGACGGCTGGGGAACAGGGTGAGCCTCAGTGGGATCGGCCAACGACTCAGGAACATGCTGAGCGGGAGAGAGGGCTGACGGCTCGGGAAAGGGCTGGACCTCGGGAGAGAGGGCTGACGGCTCGGGAAGGAGAACAGGACGAGCCTCAGCAGGATCGGCCAATGACTCAGGAAGGTTCTGAGCCTCAGCAGGGGAGGCGGAAATGACAGGATTTGAAGAAATTCAAGATTCAAGATTCAAGATTTTTTATTTGTCACATACATATACATACTTCCATACATATATGCAGTGAAATGTAATGCAACGCACCCGGTGATAGCACACAATATGTCCTAGGAAAAAATAAAAAATAAAATAAAATAAAAAGTAGAAATTTCCTTTCTAATAGACCGACTAACTGACTCCTAAAACGTGATACAGTAAGTGGAATACTTATAGAATAAGATAAAAATATATAGAATAAAATACAATAAAAAATAAAATGGAATAGATAGAAGGAATATGCCTATGTATATACAGATATGTGCATTTAAAGTGGCATGTGAATTAAAGTGGCATGTGAATATGAATAGTGTGAGGTAGTGTTTGGGATAATACAGCACAGTATACAACAGTACGGCGCAGCAATACGGCATCACGAACAACCCTGAACAGTGATACAGTATGCGGTACAGTATGCTACATACAGTACAGTAGGTAGTGGAGCCTAGTGCATGGCTCAGTTAGGACCCCTGGTGAGGTCAGCGTTGACAGTTCTAATGGCGTGCGGGAAAAAACTCCGTCTCAGTCTCTCTGTTCTCGCTGCGTGACTGCGGAGGCGCTTGCCTGACCGCAGCAGCTGAAACAGTCCGTTGTTGGGGTGATGAGGATCCTTCATGATCCTGCAGCTCTGCTACTACACCTCCTGGTGTATAACTCCTGCAAGGGGGGGAGGGTAGTTCCAGTGGTACGTTCAGCTGAACGCACCACCCTCTGCAGGGCCCGCCTGTCCTGGGCAGTACAGTTCCCAAACCAGGCAGTGATGTTGCCTGTCAGGATGCTCTCCACTGCTCCAGAGTAGAAGGACTTGAGGATCCTCACCGAGACCCGGAATTTCCTCAGCTGCCTGAGGTGGTAGAGACGCTGCCTCGCCTTTCTCACCAGAGTGTCTGTGTGAACAGTCCATGTCCAAGTCCTCTGTGATGTGGACTCCCAGGTATCTGAAGCTGCTCACCCTGTCGACAGAAGTCCCATTAATCCACAAGGGCGCGTGCGTCCTCGATTGTGATCCACGCCTAAAGTCCACAATCAGCTCCTTGGTTTTGCTGACGTTCAGGTGGAGGCTGTTGTCCTGGCACCAGAGTGACAGGTCAGCCACCTCCTCGCGGTAGGCCTTCTCATCGCAGTCGGTGATCAGGCCCACGACCACGGTGTTGTCAGCAAACTTGATGATGGTGTTGGAGCTGGACCTGGCCACACAGTCATGTGTGTACAGGGAGTACAGTAGGGGGCTGAGGACGCAGCCCTGGGGGGATCCTGTGTTCAGGGTGAGGGAGCTTGACATGTACTTCCCCACCTTGACCACCTGGGGGCGGCCGGTGAGGAAGTCCAGGATCCAGGTGCACAGCGGACCATTTAATCCGAGCTCCAACAGCTTGACAGCCAGTCTGGTGGGAACTATGGTGTTGAAAGCTGAACTATAATCAATGAACAGCATTCTCACATAGGCCCCCTTCTGGCCATCCAGGTGCGTGAGCATGGTGTGCAGTACCTGGGAGACCGCGTCATCCGTGGATCTGTTCTGCCGGTACGCGAACTGCAACGGGTCCAAGGTGCGGGGGAGGGAGGCGCAGATGTAATCCTTAATCAGCCTCTCGAAACACTTCATGACCACCGAGGTGAGGGCCACCGGACGGTAGTCATTCAGGCAGGTTGGAGAGGCGATCTTCGGGACAGGAACAACGGTGGACCTCGTGAAGCAGGATGGGACCACTGATTCAGCCAGGGAGATGTTGAATATTGTGGTGAACACCGGAGCTAGCTGGTTAGCACAGGTCTTCAGTACTCGTCCAGATATGCCATCTGGGCCTGCAGCTTTCCTGGTGTTCACCCGCATCAAAGCCCTCCTGACCTCGTGCACGGACACTGAGAGTGCGCGCTCGTCCCCAGCGGTGTAACTCCAATTAGCCGGCGAGCTAGCGACAGCTGGTGAGATTGCTGACTGGGGACAGGTGTGCAGTGGCAGGGATGTGACACCAGAGACAGACAGAGGGAGCCAGAGGGGGACAGAGTCATCTCGAGACAGAGGGAGCCAGACAGAGCTAGAGGGAGACAGAGAGAGACAGATAGAAAGCAAGAGCAGTACAGGATCCTGACCGTTTTTTTTTATTTCATTGGCATATTTATTTATTTTAAAGGCATATTTATTTATTTTATAGACATACACATTTATTTCATGGGCATAATATTTATTTCATATACATATTTATTTCATAGCATATTTCTTTATTTCATAGGCATATATTTATTTATTTCATATGCATATTTATTTATTTCACAGGCATATTTATTTATTTCACAGGCATATTTATGTATTGAATTAGCATATTTATTGATGCATTTTTTTAAATATTGACTAAAATGGCCTCGGGTACTTGTGCTACTATACACAGTATCTACATATCTATATTTCCACCACCACCACCATAAATGCTCAGTATGCTCAGACATGGTTCTCATTAAATTGTCTCGACTTTGACCCGATGCCCCATCTGGAGTAACGCGAAACCTCTTGGCAGCCGCAGAGACGGAGTTGACGGAGCTGACGGAGCCGCAAGCGCTGCTGCAGCCTCCCTCCGCACAGCAGCCCCACTCCTGCAGGCACACGGCGGGACGCGGCGATGGACGGAGCTCCGACCCTCGCCCCGGGATGCTAAATCGGTCCGGTCTTTGCTGAGTGGGGGATCTCTCTCCTTTTCTTTGTGTGTGTGTGTGCGTGTGTGTGCGTGTGCGTGCGTGCGTGTGCGTGCGTGCGCGTCCGGGTGGTGGTCGCGACATGGCAGCGATGGTGCACCGGACCCTCGGAAGTTTCAAGCAAGGCGCCTTCCGCTTCGCCGCCCTGGCCGCCGTCACCGCGCTCAGCCTGCTGCTCACCGGGGGGATGCAGGGAGCCGCCGCCTTCCCCTCCTGGAGGCTCGAGGTACGGTGCGACCGGCTCCCTTCCGCGGCGGACGGAACTTCACGTAATGGGGGCAATGACGAGTGTAATATCTGGGTTATCCTCGGTCAGCCAGACAGCCTAAATATGATCAACTCAAACAACAATAGACAACTTATTTTAAAATACAATTATATAGACTATATAGTTCATTATATTCAATATATAGGCTGTATGATTAATTATATAGGCTATATAGTTCATTATATAGGCTATACTGTATAGTCCATTATATAAGCAATATAGTTCATTATATAAGTTAGATAGTTCAGTATATAGGCTGTATAGCTCATTATATAGGCTATACTGTATAGTCCATTATATAAGCAATATAGTTCATTATATAAGTTAGATAGTTCAGTATATAGGCTGTATAGCTCATTATATAGGCTATACTGTATAGTCCATTATATAAGCAATATAGTTCATTATATAAGTTAGATAGCTCATTATATAGGCTGTATAGTTCATTATATAGGCTATCTGAATATTCCATTATATAAGCAATATAGTTCATTGTATAGGTTATATAGTTCAGTATATAGGCTATATGGTTCATTATATAGGCTATATAGTTCAGTATATAGGCTATATGGTTCATTATATAGGTTATATAGTTCAGTATATAGGCTATATGGTTCATTATATAGGTTATATAGTTCAGTATATAGGCTATATAGCTCATTATATAGGTTATATAGTTCAGTATATAGGCTATATGGTTCATTATATAGGTTATATAGTTCAGTATATAGGCTATATAGTTCATTATATAGGCTATAAAATTATTTTGTAAATATATATTTTTTGTGAAAAATACTCCCCCAATAATCCTGAAAGCCCAATATCTTTTTTTCTTCTTTTTTTTTTTACACATTTTTATCGGTGGAAAACTGGGACGTAACAGATATTCAATGTCAATGTCAACAATCCTTTTTACGCAAAAAAAAGGAAAAGGAAAAACACATCCACCCAGCCCTCCACTCCCTGATAGCCGTTGTACTAGGAGCAGAATCAGAAGTCCAAATCAGTTCATGTCAGTCAAATTTAAAAAAGAGGAAAAACGGAAAGGTAAAAATAAACATTAGTTAAAATTAGTCGGGATTGTGCAATGTAAAAAAAATAATGGGTTTTTTTTTTACCACAATACAATTTAAAATAATCCCAGCAGTGTGTTGGTCCTTGGGTTTACACCTGCATGAAATGTGTGTGAGTGTGTGTGTGTGTGTGTGTGTGTGTGTGTGTGTGTGTGTGCGTGCGTGCGTGTTTTCTCAAGGTCTACAGCTCAAACAGTTGCATCCAAACAGCTGCTAAAAAGTGGCTTCTGCACTTTTAAGTCACATGTCTGACGTCTGTTCACTGGTTTCTACAGTGACGATGAGGGGGGGTGACTGAAAATAATCATCCGTCCTCGCATCCATGTTTACTTTTCTCCTTGTATCACAACTTCTGCCAAAAAAAAAAAAGATCCCCCCCCAAAAAATAATTTAAAAAATCCCTCCACTGAGACCTTGTGTCAAAGTGTAATTGAATGATGTGGTTTACGGTGTGAGGGCTATCCCCTCATGTGTATCACCGTCTCTGACACCTAAGGGGAACAGCGAAATATAATATTTCACCCGAAGAAGAATCCAAAAAAATAAATAAAATTAAAAAAAAAAAAAAAAAGAAACTATAGCAACGCAGATCTGGCGTGCACCACCACTAGACTCCCCTGGGATCCCTGGGAATGTCTGATTATATGCTTGCACTTGGAGTCAGTGCACACCATTTCCCCTCTGTTTGGTCTGGCCTGCTTGTTTTGGAGCCGGAAGGTTCAAAGTTATTTTGAAGTTATTCGTGTTATTCCCGAAGCGCTGGTTTTGACCCAAACCACTTTTTTATTATTATTATTATTATTATTTTTATTTCGTTTTTTTTTTTTTTAACCAGGCACGAGACGTCGTGTTTGGCGTGTCGTCAAACCTTACACTTTAAGGAGTCTCCGCGCAGAGGTCGGTCCGTCGCCCACCACCGGGCGTTGGCGGTGATCTAATGGATTGTTGTTTTTACAGGGAAATAGTCTCCCAGTAGTTGTCTACATCTGCTGGGTAAAATATGGAAGCGAACGTTGATGTAGGGTGAGAAAAAAAATGAGGAGAGAAGCAAAAACAAACAAAAAAAAACGACCCTCTCCCTCTTGTTTACCCCCAGAATCCAAGAGTCAAGACTGGTATCTTTCGCCGGCGGCCGGTGCCAGCACCTAGAGTAAACATGGCTCTGTCTTTGTGATGTGGAACCCGTTGAACCCGAGGATGGAGGCGTTGGCCCGCTCGGAAAAGGCGCGCGCGTGTGTGATCCTCGGTGCCGCTCGGTGAACCTATTTCGGCCGGAGTCGGCGAAGGTCCGGATGAGCCAAGTTCAGAAGCGAGGGGTCCAACCTCTACGGATGGAAATCAAATTAATCAGTCGAACACTATTTTCCCCCCGTTAAAAAATAAATAAATAAAAAATTGTTCAAGAAAAAGTTGTCTCCTGTATCAAGCGGCGTGTTGATCTCAGCCAGACAAAACAAACCTCCCGTCCAAATGTACAGTATTTACGACGCCGCTGGCGTGCCAAGCGCTCATAATTGTCCTTCTGAAGCCCGCGTTGCTTATTATTTGCCGCTCCTCGAAGGGGGAATCAGACACAACCTCTCTGTGAAAAGTATCAAACTCGAAGCTTGGAAGGCGCTTTTACTGCCGACTACTTCCTCTTTCCATGAGATGGAATGCTCTTGTGTGAATTTGTAATCCGTAATATTTGCAGGCAAAGGCCTTGAAACGGCGCCAGATTTATGCGCAGAAGGTACCACCTGCAAAAGTGACGGTTTGGGGTTTTAACGCCTGGCGTGGGACACGTCCTCACCCCTTCCACGGTTATTCCGTGTGCACCGTATGTGTTCACGGCGGGGAGGCCACTTTTCCATCGCCCGAGAATGCTGTGTACCGATCCCGTGTGTGTTGACGTGGTTAGGGGTTAGGGTTACCGATTTTGGGTTAGAGTTTAGGGTGAGGGTAAGGGTTTAGAGTTTATGGTTAGGGTAAGGGTTTAGGGTTAGGGTTAGGGTTTAGGGCTAGAGTTTAGGGTTAGAGTTTAGGGTTTAGGGTATGGGTTTGGGGTTAAGGCCAAGGGTTTAGGGTTAGGATAAGGGTTTAGTGTTAGGGTTTGGGGTTAGAGTTTAGGGTTAGGGTAGGGGGTTAGGGTTTAGGGTAAGGGTTTGGGGTTAAGGCCAAGGGTTTAGGGTTAGGGTAAGGGTTAAGTGTGAGGGTTTAGAGTTTAGGGTTAGGGTAAGGGTTTAGGGTTAGGGTTTAGGGTAAGGGTTTAGGGTTAGGTTAGTAAAAGTTATCTCAATGAGACACCCAGCCTCGTCCGTTGACTGGGCAGTTGAACTGGGGCAATGCACTGTGCGGCGCACGTTATCAGCAGCTCGCCAATTCCATATTACCTACTCCCTTATTCATATTCAGGGTATGGATAAAGTTTGGGTTAGAGTTAGGGTTTGGGTTAAAAGGGCTTGCTGCGGCCCGAAGAAAGAGCCCGCCCGGTCCAAATGTAAGGTGGTTAATGAAAAAGTGTTCTCTTTCTCCAGGGTTAGGGTTCGCTGCCGGGTCGGGCAGCACGGGCCAAATGTATGGTGGTTAATCAAAAGGGTTAGAGTTAGGGTTAAAAGGGTAAGGATTAAAAGTGCTGGCTGGGCCAGGCCTGAAGGAAGAGCCCTATCGGTCACTGCCGGCGACCGCGCCCAATGTAAGGTGGTTAATCAAAAGGTTTTCTCTTTGTCCAAGGAAGAAGCTCACACCGGCGTGCTGCTCATTGGGATCCGCAAAGACGCCCGCTCGCAAGTGCTCCATCTCTCCCGGAACAAGCGATACACCCTCACCCCCGAGCAGCTGAAATGGGACAAGTTCAAGCTCAC
The DNA here is from genome assembly GCF_960531495.2 of Zeus faber. Classification (NCBI taxonomy): domain Eukaryota; kingdom Metazoa; phylum Chordata; class Actinopteri; order Zeiformes; family Zeidae; genus Zeus; species Zeus faber. The sequence goes on along the minus strand of NC_137194.1, from coordinate 4,965,021 downwards.
GTACAAGTACGGACGTCGACGGGTTAACGGAGTTTAACGGACGTTGACGGGTTAACGGAGTTTAACGGACGTCGACGGGTTAACGGAGTTTAACGGACGTCGACGGGTTAACGGAGTTTACGCGTCGACCGCGATGACGCCGCTGTCAAATAAGGCCTCGGGGATTTGGCCTTGCGTGGTCCGGAGAGAACGGCGTCGATTGGATCAGAGCTTCGTCACGTGACGGGGCCGTGTTAGGGGTAGGGGTAGGGGTAGGGTTACCCACACCTTCTCCAGAGAGAGGTTGAAAGAGAGGCGGGTCAAGCATGTGCATGTGTTTCGGAGGGAAATCGGTCGATCTGCCGTCTCCGAACGGCCGCATGGAGATCAGTGTTTTCCAACCGCTGTGCTGCAGCGTGAGAACTCGCCGAGTGTTGCAAATCAAAATTGCGGGGCCGCACTAATTCACCCGATTCATCGCTTTCCACCAGGGCACCGGCTTTGCATTCAGCAAGCTCAGGCACTGAGACTGAACGTGAGGTTTTCGACTAATTTTGGCGATCCGGTTCTTGACGAGTCACTCGGTAAAGAGTAAATCGCTCAATTTCCTTGAAACTGAAAGATTTCCCTCAGATTTCCTGGATATTGAACGACTTTCACAGACTCTGCGTTGGTTTGATCCGGTCGGTGTGCGAGGGAGGACTCCCGGTGAACGCTGGACCAGAGTCAGGAGAGCCGGTTTGGCTCTGTGGAGCTGTGAATGGAATTACCCCAAGAATCGTTTTATTCTGTCCAATCTATATATATCTATATCAGTCACCTTCAATAAAAATTTATGGCAAATGCCTTGGTCTTTAAATTAGTCCTCGGCGAGTGGAGGATTTACTCTCTTGCCGGAGCAACTCCCGACCCCCGAGTCATTTACGAGACTCGTTCGCCACGAACGAATCGTTTGCGAATCTTGCGCCACTAACCCAAAGTAGGCCAAAATAATAAGCCAAGTTCTAAGTGTGAGTGACGTTGCCCTTAGCGGTGAACAGGATCGCGGTGTGCCGAGGGAATATCTCATCGTAAAAAGTGTGCCGTGGCAGAAAGAGAGGTGCACATCGGTCGGTCGGTTTGTTTGCTTTTGGGTTTTGGTTTCTCTCTCCAGATAACCCGCACGCTGCCCTTTTTTAACCACACACTGCGGTTTTTGTTCCCGAGCAGATTGCTTTCCTTTCCCACCAACCTGATCAACGCCAGCGACACGCGGCGGGGCGTCGCCCGGGCCTTTGGCATGTGGAGCGACGTCTCGCCGTTCAGCTTCAGAGAGGTGCCGGCCGACCAAGAGGCAGACATCAAGATAGGTGGGTGAGACCACACGGGCGCCGCAGACAGATGTTTCCCTGCCGCCGTCTGCTCCGCCCCACCGACCGTGGCCGTGGCCACCGACGCCGTTTCCCCTCACAGCCCGTTAACGCTTTAAGTCGCGGCGCTCACGGCCTCGTTTTCCGGCCCTGGCGGGACCGCCCTTTCCACCGCCGCGCCGTGGCGCTCGGCGAGCTCCGGGCCTGCGAAATCAGTCGCCTGAATCGCGTCGCGTGAACCGTCCGTCCCGCACGGCTGGAAAAGCTCCGGGGGTTCCAAACTCCCCGTTCCTGCATGAATTATTACATTTAGTCCTGTGGGAGGCTGGTTTTTGTGGGAGGAGGCGGCGTCGGGGTTGGTTGGGGTGAACGGTCTTCTGCGGGTCTTTTGCAATCCATCGCCTGCACGGTGCACTTGCGCGTTCGTTCCAACACTTCTCCGCATGGAGGAAACCTCAAATTCATATGCATGAGGCCCCATTTGATGAGACTTTGTCTCTGCGACCCCCAAATCTGAGAAGGCTTTTATCCCAAAAACTCCAAACATGGCTGTACTCCAGTTATAGGGAGATAACAGTGAAACTTGGATCAAAACAGTCGTTGTTGCACATCGTCCAACGGCGCGAAAGTCGTGTAAATGAAATGGTGGCGTCTCTCTCTCTCTCCCCCTCTCTCTCTCCCTCCCTCCCGGCAGGCTTCTACCCCATCAACCACACAGACTGCCTGCAGTCCTACTTGCACCACTGTTTCGACGGCATCACCGGGGAGCTTGCCCACGCCTTCTTCCCGCCGACGGGCGAGATCCACTTTGACGACCACGAATACTGGATCCTGGGGAACATGCGCTTCAGCTGGAAGAAAGGCAACGTACCCCGTCCCATCGATCAAAACCCAATGTTATGAAAATGAAATAGTAAATCAAATCAAATGAACGAGGGCGTGTCTGCGCAGGGGTGTGGCTGACGGACCTGGTGCACGTGGCGGCCCACGAGATCGGCCACGTCCTGGGGCTGATGCACTCCCTCAACCCCAACGCCATCATGCACCTGAACGCCACGCTGACCGGACGCAAGCTGATCACGCAGGACGAGGTGTGGGGCCTGCACCGGCTCTACGGTACGTCCCCCAAATTCCCTACCGTGGGAAAACCGGGGAAAGAAAAAACAACAAAAAAAAAACGAAACAAACCCCAAACCCGTTTGGCCGACACGGCGCGGGTCTGGCTCGGTGGACTTTTGTTTTAAGTCAACGTGGCACCGCTAAACAACTGTAAGGAACTGTACTCGTGAGTCATCATTAGCGTGTATTCTGGTGAGTCATTTTGGTTTATTGGAACCAAGACGCAGATTGCCGTTCCAGATTCTCGCAGCGCAGAGCCCCGAGGCTTCCTCTCCTAATCTCTTTCTCTTGCGCTCTCCCCCTCCCCCCCCCTCCCCTCCCAGGATGTTTGGACCGACTATTTATCTGTCCGGCCTGGGCCCGAAAAGGCTACTGCGACAGCAAACGCAGACTCATGCAGAAGCACTGCCCCTCCAGCTGTGATTTTTGTTACGGTAAGGCCGAGGCGAAAGTGGTCCAGAGGGGGGCGGGGGAGGGGGGAGAAAGGATTTCTTTCAATCGACTGGTGCGCAGCGTCCGCCAGCGGGAGCGACGGGGGCCAACAAGTCCGGCCGTGCGCGGAGGCAATCAATGTTTAAAAAAAAAACAAAAAACAAAAAAAAAACCTCCAACATCTTTTCAAAAGAGACGAAGCGCTCGCAACCAGACGAGTCGGACTTGCGTCACAAACTTACACTGTACGCGTAAAAAAAGGGGGGGGGGAGGGAGTTTCGCAACGGCGCTCCGCCACCCGGCAGCCGGAAATCGATCCCACTGGCCGCCCCCCCCCCCCCCCGACGCGGCGGTCTGGTCGCGCGACGGGGAGACGGCCCCTCCGAAACCAGGCACCGCGGGGGCGCGTCGGAGGTTTCGCAGACTTGGGTCCGCAACAGGAGGGACGAGTGCAAGGGAGCGGGGGAGGGAGCGGGGGAGGCGAGAGGATACGATTCCTGGCTCGGGGTAATCTGTTCCTCATTGTTGATTGGGAGACGGAGTACGGCTGTGGAAAATTCCTGAGTGACTCCAAACCGCTGGAATTTCAGACTGCGGCTCGAGGGTTAGAGACACACAAGGTCAATTTGGATTTTTGCGGCGTTTATTGAGAGCGACTCTTTTCTCGTTTTTTTGTTTTTTTTCCCCTTGCAGACTTCTGGGCTGATCGCGGTGCGGCCCGCGGCTGTTCTTGATAACCAGACGTGTGCGATGGTATTGATAAGAAAGCCCGTGGCACCAGAAATGCTTGTTTTTTCTTTGTTTTTGTTTCTTTAGAACCAAACCAACAGGAATCCGTTGGTTCGGCTCCTCGGTTCTGACCCCTTTACCTCCTTATACCGGAGTGCAACCCTAGACCCCTGGACAAGGGCTGACTCGTCGGCGCTTGTTCAAATATGGAGGCCAGGGAACTGCCCCCCCATTCGAGTCAACGTCGCCGGAGACCGTGTTCAATATTCCAGAGAGCTCCTCAAAAATTGGCGAGGGGTTCGAGGGTCAGTCGCACCACAGCCGCCGGGACGACGGCGTCACTCCCGGGGCGACGAGATGTGCGCGGGTCACACGGGTGTTTCACGGCGGTGTCGGCGCTTCATACTCAAAAAAAAAAAATAATAAAAAAAGTTCCCTTCTTCCTCTCCCTAGACTTCCCTTTCACCACGGCGGCACCCACCCCGGCGCCCCCACGGACCAAACACAAGCTGGTGGCGGAGGGCAAGAACCTCACGTTCCGCTGCGGGAAGAAAATTGCATCCAAGCAAGGCAAAGTATAGTGAGTATTTGGACCATTTGCGCATGGGTTCCTCAAGGCCGCCTGTGCTGTGGTGTGGTGTGGTGTTGAGGGGGATTCGGTCGATTTAAAGCTTCATTTCAACTCGTGGCTTGATCGCCGAATCCAAGTGCGAGTGAACGCCAACGTCAAAGTAAACGTGCCGACACCGGTGATAGGAAGACTCTCAAACGATTCTGTTGTCCATGAACGCATCTTTGGAACGACTCGGGAGTTGGGGGTCACTGCGGCACCAAAGACCGAGGATCGAATTATTGGTCAAAAAAATGTGAAGGAATTCGGCATAATTCACGGTGAGCGCGACTGATTTACAGCTCGCATTCTTCCCAGTTCAACAATTCTTGCAAGAATTCCAGTCTCAACTCAGAGCTGAAACAGCTCTTCCGACTCATTACACCAACCGACTCGACGGGCGGAGAGTCAAATAAAATTGAACGAATCTTTCCAGCAGGTCGCTCGGGAAGAGCGCAATCTCAAAAAAAAGGAGACCAATTTTCTTCCCGCTCTCTCCGCCGGTCGACACGTGTTGGTCCCGACCGTACCAGCGACGCCACGTTTTGTTTCTGTCGTGCCTCCCCTCTCAGCTGGTACAAGGACGGAGAGCTGCTGGAGTTCTCCCACCCCAACTACATTGCCCTGAAAGACGACCACATCAGCATCGTGGCCAACGCCATCAACGAGGGCACCTACACCTGCGTGGTGCGGAAAAAGAACAAGGTCCTCACCAACTACTCCTGGAGGGTGCGCGTGCGCTTTTGAAGGCAGGCGCCGGGACGGGAGGAATTGCTCGGTCGAAAGGGGACCTCACTCACCAAGGCACATATTTCTTCTATGTTTGTTCGTTGCCCCCTCCCCCTCACCTCCCACAATTTTCTTTAACTTTAACCACAAACCGCGTCATTTGTTTTTGTAAATTCATTTTCTTACGTGCACAAATAAACTTCTGTGACTTAAGTGGTTTTTGGTGGAAACGCTACTTGGTTATCACATTTTAGTGTCATGTCTGGCTTTTTCGGTGACAACGATGTTTGACTGCAATGAAATTGACAATGGAGCAGTTTTGCAGACAGGGTTTAATCCAAATCACTGCTATGACAACTCTGAAATGAATCCAGAATTTAAAAATGCCTTTGAGATGTTACTTAATTGAGATGAATTAGTCCTAGACTAAGGTAATTTAAACCTTCACTTAGACCTAGACCAGCTCCAACCCTCCTCCTGGAAAATCTAATTTTCTGAGAAAGTCCATTTCCGTTAGTCCAGATCCACAGAGCCACCGGGTCGGGGTTTCGGCCGAATCCGTGTCCGCCAAAGCGCCCCCAACGAGAGCGACTCCGACGGCGCCGCTCGGGCCAGAACAGGGTGATGTTTGTCCAAAGTCCTTGGAACCGCTGGGGCCTTCCATCCCTCCACATGTGGAACACCTCAGACGTGTCGCTCACTTTACTGGACTCCACAAAGCGCACACGCGCGCACACCCCACTTTCCACACTTATTCAACACACCAGGTGCAATAATCTACTGGGCTGAAAACCAGTGGCGGGCGGCTGGGGATAAAACTGATTTACGCCTATTTCCATTTTTTTGGCGCGTGCGGCTGAAAACCTACAGGACGGCGAGAAGCCGCTGGGCCGCCCCGGCTCCAGTCGATGACGCGCCGCCGCTTATTTGAGTCCCAACGTCAAACGCAGAGACACCCGGGCAACAGAAGACGGAGCCGCAGTCTGGGACTCACCAGCCCCTGACAGAACAAAGTACTGAGACAAAGTGTGCAGCGCAAAAGAATGACATCATCTTCCTGGCAGACGAACCACCGAGCCGGGTTCAAGGCAGAAGGTTTGACTTCCACTCCCCTCCCCTCTGGCAGCGTCCGGCTGTGTTTGCATAGCTCGGACGGAGATTCATAGATGCAGGGGGAGAGGGGGGAGGAGAGAGAAATAAAGGCAAACCAAATAAAGTCAGAAAGTTTATTTCTCGCAAAATAACAAAAAAAAAAATTAAAAATAAAACAGCCCTCCTCCCCCTCTTCGTCGACACGTGAAGCCGACAGCCAATTGGGAAATATTACAATTAAGCCAAGCGGGAGAAGGGGGGGTAAAAATGAAAACACACATAATATATGTGCGATGATGCATCATACAGCAGCTCCGGCCGTCAGGAAACACCAACCTCCTAAAATCTGGTCCCAACTCACACTTTAAGTCAATGAAACGAGGTGGAAGTGAACGTGACAGCCCAACGACACCAGCAGGGAGCCGCCCTCCTCCGCGAGGCGGGAAACAGTCACAGCTTTTGTCGTTTGCATAAAACGTGTTCTCACGGGGATGGGGAAATGGTGGCGGGTCACTCATGGAACGTCCAACGCCGGGGGGACGCGAAGGAACGGATCCCGGGACTCCTGGCTTCCCCTCCCGCTGAGGGTGGTCTGCGTCTGTGCGTGCGTGTGTGTGTTTGGGGGGGGCTGAGTCGTCATCCTGTTGGGGGGGGGGCCGGGTTTAGAATTTGAGGCTGAACCCCGGACCCACCGCCGAGGCTCCCTGGTTGCTGGTGGTCAGGTGGAAGCCGGTGTCCTTCAGGTCGTCATCCCCCTGATACGGAGAGGAAGGGGGGAGAGAGAGGAGGTGGGAGAGGGAGAGAGAGAGGAGGGGGGAGAGGGAGAGAGAGAGGAGGGGGGAGAGAGGAGGTGGGAGGGAGGGGGGGGAGAGAGGAGGTAGGAGGGAGGGGGGAGAGAGAGGAGGGGGCATTTAGTACGCGGTGGACTTCAAAAGACAGAATTACAAAGCCAAAGAGCACGGCTGGTGGGGGAGCAGACGAGGGAGCAGAGGGCAAGAGAAAGTTCAACGGCGCGGCTGCAGCGAGAAGCCATGTGGTGGAGGCTTGAACACCACCCGTCCCCCCCCTCCCTCCATGCCAACACTGCCCTTTTGTTCTTTCCTTGGGGAACAGAAAAAGATCAGTTTGGAGGGAGTATCCCAGCACCCTCTAAACCACTGAGAGAGAGAGAGAAAGAGAGAAAGAGACAGAAAGAGAGGGAGAAAGGGGGGGGCGACAGGGAGAGAGAGAGAGAGAGGGGGAGACAGGGAGAGGGAGAAAGGGGGAGAGAGAGGTGAGAGAGAAAGAGGGGGAGTGAGGAGAGAGAGAGACAGGGAGATAGAGAGGGAGAGGGCGAGAGAGAGAGGGTAGAGAGAGAGAAAAGGAGAGGGGGGGGAGAGACAAGGGAGAGAGAGGAGAGGTGGATGGAGCAAAAGCTTCGGCGCGGAAAGTCGCCGCCCACCCCCAGGCCTCCCTGCTGAACGCATCAGGAGCCGTGAGGATGATGAGGATGCCCATTATGGAAAACACACACACACACACACACACCCACGATCTATTTAACACAGACGGAGCACGGTCTGCTCTGGTCCATCTCTGTCATGGAGGGAGGGCCCCGCCGCCCCTCGGTAATGTCCTCACCAGCTGACTGTAGCCCAGGCCTCCCTCCGGGGGCCGCGGGCTGGTGCCCCTCTTCACCCGCTGCTGCTCGCTCTTGGCCGGCCACGTGGGGAACATGGAGGGGTCGATGGGCAGCGGGGTTTCGCGGAAGTACTCGTGCTTCAGCGCCTCGTCCGACAGGATCCGCTTGCTGGGGCAGTAGGTAAGGAACCTGGGGGAGGGGGGGCGAACGAACACACACACACAGACACACACACACACACACACACACACACACAAACGTGAAGAGGGGTCCTGTCCGTTTACGACACGGGTGAACAGGTTGCTCTTTCTTTTTTCCGTTCCGCTGCTTCCTCTCGCACCGATATGAAAACTCCCTTGGGGGGTTTTAACACGGAGGCAAAGCGTTCACTGTACATAAACAGGTCGAAAGGTAAGTAGAGGCCAGAGCCTTATGTAGTCTGATATATTTTTATGGATATATTAAAAATATATAGGATATATTTAAACGCAATCAAATGCCGGTTCGGTAGACGGTGTAAATTGTTTGTTAATTTCACAAAATGTTAGCGACCACACACAAAGCATAACCTGCACATTTTTCCTGTTCCCCTTATATAGGTGATAAGTAACTGATTTGAATTTCCAGCGCGCGCGCGCGCGCGCGCACACACGCACACACACACACACACACACACACACACACACACACACACACACACACACACACGGGTGTGATATTCCAGACAGCCCTGCGATGTCGACCCGTCAACTTAAGACTTTCTCGCCTCTACATATGACAGCGATGGGAGGGCTTCAGACAACATTCCTCCGAGTCCTGCCGCCCCGAAACGTGTCCTGAGGGTCCAGCGATGGAGAGACCCTCAAAGAATAACAACGGAAAGCCACAAGGAAATGCCATCCAGCTGACACACCGCAGAGACGTCCTGCAAGGCATGGTGTTGTCATTGAGGCGACGGTACAGACCACGTGGGTGGGCTCGGATCTGAGCGTGTCGGGAGGGGGTTGAAGACCGGTTCAGTTATAGCCGCTAAAAAATAAAAATACAGCGAAAAGCTCTTATAGTGATCACGTGTGTGCGGGTCAAATTGATCACTGTAAGTGGACGATTATTATAATGGTTATACTTGATGTATCAGCAGATTTTTTTTTAAACCACTTTTATTCATTTATTTATTTGTTTCTCATGCAGATTAGCATCTAATGGTGTCAACGGCTCTGCGGAGCCTTTTGTTTCGTTCAATTAGGACGCTGAGAAAATAAACACGTCTATCATGAAAACATTTTCTATTTTTATTTAATTTTGAGAAATAGGAAACGGGGACGCGGAGCGGAGATGGTTCCCTCATTACGCATTCACGCCACTGCTCTACACCTGCTTAACAAATTATCAGTCTCAAACACATTTTAATAATTGTCGGACAGGATTTAAAGTGTTTAGCGGCACCACCGCAGACGACTTACCGCGAGGCAAACTATCATGGGAATTAAGTAAAAATTTTTTATTTTTTTTATTAAAAATAGAATTACCGTCGTTAAAAAAAATATAAATTACATATGTATGAAAAGGTCCAAAATGAACAGCGTAAGAAAGTACTTGATTACTTTAAGAAAATTATTCTGTCCCAAGCATTTTGATCCGCATAAGTGGCCGATCACCGTAACCGTGATGATTATAAGCCGTTTCCACTGTACTCAAAATACAGGAATTTGTCTGACTTGTGGAGCCCCACTGTGGCGAGTGTGTCTGTGAAATTCAACTCTGGCACGGACTCTGAGCCAACGCACTTTAATGGATTAGCAGTGTGCTGCCGCTGCCGTGTTCTAACTCCGCTTGCCTAAAGCGCGCCAACTCAATCAAAAGAAAAAATAAAAATAAAGTAACGGATGCCCGGAAGGCGCGGTGGCACGTCGCATCTCTTCTGCAATCTGGTAAAAGAACTGACATTAAAACGCGGCTGGCTGCACCCAGAAACGCACTCACGGAGGTCCGGGTGATAACAGATTTTGACGAAAAAAAAAAAAAAAAATGAATCAGAAAAATAAAAAAATATATATAATCTGGACGAGACATTTGAAAGAAAAGAAAAAAAATGGAAAATTTCACCTCAGAGCTGCACCGACCCGACTGTTTTTTAGTTCTGATCTGGATACATGTGCTGACACCGATACCAGAGCTCTTTTTTCTTATTATTGTTTTGTTTGTATTATGTATAAGGTTACATGGAACGTAGTAAACCCAACAGCACACAACACAAAAAATATATATACACACACACACACATATATACATATATACACACACAAAAATCCATTAAGTTTAAATGTATTCCAAAGGAACTTATTTGAACTGTATGTTAAGTAAGTTTCCCATTCTTCACAATTTACCTTTATATACAAACAGGAGTAGGATTTCAGAGTGAATATTTGAGAAAAAAAGAACCTTTTGCGTTGAAGTCGCCCCCCCCCCATTTCAAAGCTTTTTTTCTACTCCACACAGATCATAAACGCCTGAATATAAAAACAACTAATTGAAATTTGTTGAGAAATGTAAACGTTGTGTGCTTTTTACTCAGAAAAAACCCCCATTCACTTGTATTTGTTTACAGGGCAGCCTTGCCCGTTCCGTTACTGCAGCAACGTTGGCGTGGGATTATTTTGGTTTTAAAGCGGACGCAACCGGCCGGCTGAAGGAAGTATCTGTGTCCCTTTTAATCCTCATCCGGCGAATTGTTTCAGTTCCTATTCACACGTTGCGCTTTCCAGGTTACTTATTTAGGGATGAATACTCGCGGACGCAGACCATTCAATTAGCAAAATAAAACGGCGGGTTCCTGGTCCAGTGCAAGCTATGGGATGGAATTTGGACGGGCACGTGGATCGGCGGCAGCAGTCGGATATCCGATGAGTGAATGACGTCAGTATCGGCACCGCTAATGGATCGGCCCCATCCCTGATCTCCCTCATAGTAGAACGTCCAGCGTCCATGTCACTCAGACAGGTAATCACATCGACAGCCCGCACATGAGAAAAAACGGCAACACACGCGCGCGCCTGAAGTTGTGTGAGGAGTATTACTTGTTCATGAGGTCGAAGCCTTGGTCGGACAGCAGCGCCCCGAAGCGTTTCCGCAGGTTGTTGTAGGGGTACTCTGTGAAAGTCATCTTCTTCACGGCGGGAAGCTCGCCGTAGCCCGGCCAAATCTTCTCGCTGGGCGAGCCCAGATCCTGGCGACGGCCAAGCACAACATGTCAACACACGGTACAGCAGAGCGGCCGGGCAGGAGAGGTCGGGCATGTGGAAAGGGGCCCGCCCCGTTTCAAAGGCATTTTGCTTTCTTTAAATCAGGCACACTGAAGATAGATGGATACCAAGCATCGTTAAATATAAATTCATTTAAATCTGAAAAGCAATTAAGCAAAAGAAGATTATAAATGCGTGAAAAAAGCCGTAGAAAACGTTGCATTTCGTCGGGTTTTCATTAATCCTTTTGCACCGCTGCCCTTTTGGCGACAGCCGCGTCGAAGTAAGAGACACGCTTCCTGCTGTCAAACAACTGCCGCCAAACTCTGAATGTACCGCTGCGATTGCAACGAGTCACTTTAAATAAAATGTGCTCGCACCGTTATTCAAAACATATTAAAAAATACACGAAGGGAACCAACCTTTCACGGTCTGGGTTGGAAGACGGCGAATCAATTCTAAGAGCCAACCGCCCCTGTGATCTGGTATCATTTTCGACCGATCATTTTGAATTCAGTCATTCCATTGAAGCTGTTAGATAATCCAAATCTGTACATGATCACAGTCATGTGCAGATTCCTTCTTGTGAACGACGACCACCCAAGTTGTCCTCAGACCACACAACGCCGAGTGTGACATTCATTAACTAAACTCAGACATGAAGCCACAGAGCCTCAAGACTTTTAATTCATCGTGGTTATGCAACTTCTGCTTATAAGGGGGGGGGGGTGTAGCCATGTGTAGCCTTTGGAAACCCGTGCGCAAGAAGAATGCAAAAATCACAGTCACGGTTACTCAGACGCAGTCAATCATCGCACCACACGCTGTGCTGTGGGATAACCTGGGAATATCCCCGGGAAGACCCCGGGAAACCTTCCCAGCCCCTTCCGGAACGGGCTGACGGAGGCCCGTCCCAAGAGGAGGAGACACTGTGTGCGCCCCACCCGACAGCCGGGCGGCTGGACCGGGCAACCGCAGAGTTTCCGAAGCCTTCACGGGATGATCGCATGGCGTCCACGACAGCGCCGCCTCGTGGCGAATCATGGGGCGGTGTGCCTAAGACTAAGATTTAGGCGCTGGAGAGCGCGTCACAATTTTTACAGGGAGTGAACAATTAAAGAGGCGTTTACCTTGAAGACCTTGTTAATTTGGTCAATCTCAGATTTTCCGGGGAAGAGGGGCTTCTGGGTGAGGAGCTCTCCAAATATGCAGCCCACCGACCACATGTCCACAGCCGTGGAGTACTCCTGCGGAGAGAGGCGGAACCAGCGTGGCGCTCAAAGACAGACGAAAAAAACCCAAAAAAAAACCCCAACACTAAAAACAACCCTGAGACCCAGTCTGCCTGGCAGCCGTCCAGAGCCCCAACGGGTTTGATGGAGTCCAGGACCGCAGCCTAGCCGGAGCACTCGAAACACAGAGCCTGTGTTTGGTTTTTGATATAAACGGCTTCATGACCAAATGTCGGGTACATGTTGAAAGTGTCTTTTTTTCTTTGTTTGAAGGGAGATTTCGGTTGGATGGGGGGGGGGGGGGGGGGGGGGGGCATCGATATGGGGCCTTGGAATTAAATTTTCAATGACATATCGCTGTAGATTTGATACTTATGGCAATGATTTTTAGAGTAGTAAGGTGAATGAGAAGCTGTTTTTTTTTTTTTTTTTACACATTAACCCTCCAGGCTTCCATAGGTTATGGCTGTGATTCATTATTGTTCTATTTTAAACACAGAACAACACAGACTATTAAAGTGGAGATATAAACTTGTGCCGAGCTCCTCCTTCACTGTGAGTCACACAGTTCCGCTGCGCTTTACATCACAACCACACAGTACAGTATCATCGGCCTGAGGAGAATTGGATGTAACGTCATGCGAAGCAGTAAATTTTTGCCGGACATCAATTTCAGAAAGTCAAGCTTAAAAATCCTGATTCGCTATCGGTCTGGAGCTCATGGCAGCGACAATATAAAAAAAAACAAAAAAAAAAACAGCCCCAACAGGAAATCCTGAAACTTTGATTCCGAGTTCCCCTGCCTCAGCCAAACTAGGAGAGGTTTATGGTTTTCAAAGACTGTATCTTGTACTGCGCTAAGATTTCTGACTCTAGTGTGGGGGTGGGGGTGGTGGTGGTGGTGGTGCGCTGGACGTCGTCTTCCCACCTTCGCTCCGAGCAGCAGTTCAGGGGAGCGGTACCACAGGGTGACCACCACCGGGGTGTAGGGCTTCAGCGGCGACCCGTACTCCCTGGCCAAGCCAAAGTCACCGATCTGCAGGGGAGAGACGTCGGTAATTACGGCCCCATTTTTTTTTGGACACAAATGTTCTAAAGCAAAAGAGACGTGGCTTCACATCGGCAATCAACAGAGGGGGCTGGGATGAAAGAGGGGATGGATAAACTAACTAAATTGTATGGTCCGAGTGAGAGGAGCAGATATGTGCCCGAAACAGAACCCTGGACAGACCATGAGGACAGCAGGTATATTTTACCAAGGTAGACTTGCGTGTTGTCATAATGAAAACTGTTACCTCAAAACAGTCAAGGTCTTAAAAGCCTCCATTTAAATATGCAGCTGCAAACAATGCAAAATGGTCTCCATGCATATCCTGCCAATTTGAGTTAGACAGCTCATAGAAGGCTGATTTGGGTGTTAATTTTAAAGTCTAATATTTGCCCCCTCCCGCTATTTTGAGCTGTACACATTGAAGCACAATCGGACGATACGGACTCTTCGGCATCAGAGTTCTGAACCAGCCTCGTGCTGAACCTGGGCCGCGCAGGCCATCAGAGCGGCTCACCTTGAGGATGCCCTTGTGGCTGAGCAGTAGATTGGAGGTCTTCAGGTCACGGTGGAGGATCCAGTTGTCATGGAGATGGCGGACACCCCTGAGTAGTTGGATCATCAGAGTCTTCACTTCCCCTGAAGGGCGGGGGAGAGAGCTCAAATGTTGACATATCACATTGTTATCACGATATAAGCGCACTGTGGAAGCATTGCTGTGAGACACAACTTAAAATGGTTTAAAAGACTATTTTTGGGAAACGTTTTCAAGCTGGACTTATAATTCTGAATTTGATGTTTGGCGTTTGCCTCTGGGTATTCATAAAGTGTTATGTTTTATATGTGTGTATATATAGTTTATATGGGCAAGATGAAGGTATTTTACCAGGCAGGAAGGGCTGCTTCATGGTCTCCATCAGACTCTTGAGGTCGTGTTCCACGTAGTTCATCACAATGTAGATCTTGTCCATATTGCTTCCAACTACTATTTCCTGATCAGGAGAAAAGGGAGATCTCTACAGTGCCGCTTTATTTTTTCAAACTAGTTTTCTCATTCATGTTCGGCAGGTTGGATTACCAGCTCCAAACACACAGGGCAGACTTGGCTTTTTCCTTCCGTTTCCGTCCCCTCTTACCCTGACTGTGACAATGTTCGGGTGCTGAGCCTTCAGGATGGTGTTGATCTCCCTCAGAGAGGTGATGGGGAAGCCTTCTTTCTCCTTCTCCATCTTGAGCCTCTTCAACGCCACTATTTCATCTGCAGTGACAAACGCAGAGGCGAGGGCGACGGGGTCAAAGCGGGCGTGAACTCCGGGGGGGATGGGTGAAAACAATGCGGAGCCGTGTGCCTTCCTACCGGTCTTTTTGTCCTTGGCTCTGTACACCACACCGTAGGTGCCCTCCTCGATCCGGTTCAGACATTGGAATTCCTCTACACTGCGACAACCCTGTTTGTGTGTGTGTGTGTGTGGGGGGGGGGGGGGGGGGGGGGGCACAAAGCAATGATTCACAAAACGTTACTGAAATTATTTTGCTGTTTTTGAGGAAAAAAAAAAAAAAAGATGTACATAAACACAACTGGCTATGCTAAGGGTCCCTAAATCGGTTGCACGTTTGGCACCAGTAGACGTCCAGTCGCCACCATCAAACGCATGCAGACTTAAGCGTCATTAGAGAAACGTGACGCCGTGGAAAAAAAACCCAAGGAGCGAATAATTCCTAGCAAAAATATCTGCACCGCATTTCTATTTACACCATCACATCATCATTTAGCAAACGCTTTTGTCCAAAATGACCAAGTATTCATTTGCCGATGGAGGAGGAGGAGGAGGAGTTAAGTGTCTTGCTCAAGGACATTTCAGCAGCTAGCAGGAGGAGCCAGGGGGATCAAACCGGTAACCTTCAGATTACAAGATGACCTCTCCTGAGCTACTGCCCCCAACAAGCCGTTTAGGAGCTTTGACCTCTACAGATGGTACTGAAACATGTTAATTTGAGCTTCAGCACGACGTAAAAGGTATTTATTTAGCACCATTTCATTCCATTTTGTCACAGCAAACAAAGTACTCGCGACGCTCACTTTCTGAAGTGCAACCCACCTGGAGCGCAGGGAGGTACTTGGGCAGCTCCTTCTTGAGCTCCACAGGCGAAATGGGCGGGGAGTCGGGGATGTAGTTCTCCTCGGGGGTGGGGGAGCGGGAGTGGGTCTGGGAGTGGGGCGTGGCGTTTCCGTCGCCCACCTCTTCGCCCTCGTCGTCTTCCATGTCTTCGCCGCTCTCTTCCGTGTCGTGGTCGAAACGGGACTCGGGAACTGCGGTGCGGGGGGTTCAGTTTATCTGCAGTCAACACTTTTTTTTTTCTCCTCGGAGAGCGCTGAACAACTGCAAAAGCAAAAGAATTAATGAAAGGCCAAGTGCCAACCTGGTGGAATGTGGTTTCCATTTTCCCGCTCCTCCTCAAACTCGTCCTCCGACCGCTCGTCTTCACTAACATCTTCTGCTGGGGGAAGGAAAAAAATGGAAGACAAAAGCTGGTTTATTTCTGAATTATTAATTACCGTATTAGAATTGGCTGACCGAGCTGAAAAAAAAACAAACAAAAAAAAACAAAAAACGCTCTGACGTTTGAGTGATTTCTATGGTAATTATAGTTTTTTTTTTTGCAGCAGCAGCAGCAGTTTGATCTTGTGAGCAGACAAGTTGTGCCGTTCCGTTTTCCTGTTATCGCCGTAACACAAAATCGTGTTTACTGACAGCCGCTGATGTTCACCTGCACTTTGGTCGGATCTCCCCGAGTCCGACGCAGAGTCTTCTTCCTCTTGCCCGTCCTCCTCAGCGTCACTCTGGCTGCTGGACTCGTCCTCCTCCTCGTCCTCCTCCTCCTCCTCTTCATCACCTTCCGAGCCGGATCCCGATCCTAGATGAGACACAGACTGACATTAACCCAAGGTCTCACACTGGCTCAGAATGTTGGTCCGGCGTGGGGCAAACGTTGACATTTTCACAAAGGCAAAGTTAAAAATTCAAGGTCGACGGCAACGCTTAACGAAATTGATTAACGACTAAATGTATTTGTTTTATAGGAGTGGTTTTTTTTTTAAGCTACCAACCCCGATGATCTGAAAGCTTTTTTTCGAGCCTGAATTTCACACACTCGTCCCTTCTCACCCAGGGAAGACTCTGCCGTGCTGGTCTTCCTCTCACTGTCGCTGATGTCCTGGAGGTCCGCCAGCAGGTCCTTGTCCTCGGGCTTCTCCTCCTTTGCCACTGAGGAGGAAAACAACCCATCAGAGCGGACACCTGCCACGCCGCCTGCGCTATTGTCCCCTTTTCACAACAGCAGGGTGTTATATGTGACGCGAGGCAAACACTAACGCCCGCTTTTCCGCTGCTCGTCTTGATCCTGTCGTTCCCGTGGTGGCCGAGTTGGACTGCGGCTACGGTGGCTCTGTTTGGTCTTGTCGTCATAGTCATCGGGCAGTGCCCGGTGGTGGGACGGCACTGTGGAGCAGAAACAATTTCAATGTGTCAGCATTTTGAACAAATGTTGCTTCATGGGTTAAATGTCATTAACGAATACAGAATTAGAACAGCGGCAAGTCCTGAAAAACAGTGAAAAGCAGCTGCATTTAAAACAACTAAATTACAATTAACCCTTGTTTAAATAACTCCGCTTTTGAGATATTGGAAGGTGCTTTTCCCTAATTTCACAGGAGCTAGGCTAGTCACTTCCCCCTGCAGCCTTGCATTTAGCTAACACAGTTAGCATGCAGCTAGTCAATATGTTGGTACAAGACACACAGTAATGAAACTGGTATTGACCGTCTCGTCTGACAAAAGTGAATTTCCCACAAAAATCTCTTTGACCATATTTTTAATAAGCTTGGGTAAATTTAAGATTAAATCTTCGATCGCGATTGACATTGACGGCAGACCTTTTTTTTTTTTTTAATCTGCCAAGAGAAATCCGAGCATTGAAACGTGTAATCAGTTCACCACGTTCTGAAACTGGGAGGGGGAGGCTGTCGCCCTCTCCACTCAGAGTTGTTGAGTAACCACTGGTAATCACATCTCACTTCCCGCTCTGCAGTTCCAGTGCAGAGACTTTGAGGGTCAGGTGCTCAAAATAAATAAATAATAAAATAAAAAAGGCACATGTTCCTAGCTCCGGTTCTAGGCATTTTGCCACACAGGGCAAACGGAGCAGCAGAGCAGAGGGCACGTTCCTTATGAATGTGTATATCTTGCCCAGAAGATCCGCTAGCTCAATGCCCATAAAAAAATAAAAATAAATAATGATAACGATAACGATAATGATAATAATAATAAAAAACACCTGACAAAAGGGGCACCGTGGCATCCATGGGGCATCAAAGGGCAAAGAGGCAGGTACTCGGGCACCTCCGCAAATCTTGTGATTATAATAAAGCAATATATAATATAATCTAATAGAGAAAGATTTTGATTTGTTTTGTTTCCTGAGTTTCATACTTGTATGGAAAACGAAAAACCTAAACCTAACTCAGAGCCGAGCTTTTTTTTGTTTGTTTGTTTTTGTTTCTCCTCAAGCGAGCGAAACGTGCAGTCTTCTGTGCTTGTCTTTTTAGTGTAGATCTATTTATTTTCATTTGTTTCTTACGTGTATAAAACAAACATTTTAAAAGCACAACTGAGTTAAGGGACTGCCTCGTCCCGTTCCAAAAAAAACCCTACGCCTCCCTGTTGCTTTCGGTTGCTATGGACTTCAATTAGTAAAACCTGTTAAATCCTGCACTTCTGTAATGGAGAGACCGCATTTGTCAATTACATGCGCACGTACCCCCCGATAGAACCGTCAATTGGTGATGGCCCAAGCCTAATATCTAACTTTTAAGACTTCCAAGTATAATCCCTGTTGAATTAATTCATGACACAAGCCAGACAACATTTCCTCCAATGCTAAAAGTGAATTCCTGGAGTTTGTCGAGTGCTAATAAAAGACGCCCCTCCACTGACCTTCTCGGCGAGCCTGGCGCTCCTTGCGCCGCTCCTCTGCCCTCCTCTCCCTCTCCTTCAGCTCACGCTGCTCCTTCTGTTGCTGCTCGCGGAGCTTGCGGTCGCGCTCGCGCTGACGCTCTAGCTGCTCCAGCCGGTCCCTGTGGTCCAGAGGAGACAGAGGAATCCTGTCAGGCTCCCTGCAGAAACCCTCCCAACCCTGGTCATCTCTACGGAGAGGGAAACAAAGTGAGGGGCCACCTGAGGTCAAACGTATTTTTTTTTAAACCTCCCCGGCAAACAACTCCCAACACCCCCCCCCAAAAAAACAGTCCAACACCAACCCCAACACCACACTGTAGAATATGGAGGCTTTTGCCACATGCAGTTTTACTTGGAATTGTTCAGGCAATTCCCAGGTAAAGGTCTTCTGTGGCAAAGTTGATAAATATAAATGTAAATGTGAATGTCTCAAGCATTGTCTGTAACATTATTTGACTCCAGAACGTACGGTAAACAATTAACATTGTCAGCGAAATCGACATGATACAATGTGAATAATACATATGGTATAATATGTGTTGGATAATGTAAAGGCCAGAGGAGCCCTGCTAGACTGGACGAGTGGTCACCTCTCTCTGCGGGAGTGGGCTCTGGCCTGCTCCCGGCGCTTCTGTCGCTCCCAGTCTCGTCGGGCTTTGTCCTCCTCCCACTGGCGCTTCCTGCGCTCACTCTCCCGCTCCTTGTCTTTATCTTTGGGCCGCACGTGTTTCCCCACTGGGGAAGGTATGAAAAAAAGGAAAGGGGGGGTGGAAAAAAAAGTCAGTCTCACAAATGTAATTGCTTCCCCATTAAGCAACTACTTGATAGCAAAGTAACTACCAGAGTGATTTTCTAGTGATTTTTCTTTTTGTCAAAATAGCATATGAAAAGCCCAAAACCCACAATGCATTTCTCCTTCTAACGATGACTGATCGAGATAACACTGGGTAGAGCTCTTACCTTGCGAAGTTATAGAACTCTTGTGAACATTGTTGTCACAGAGCCGTTCTGAGGCTTTGGTCAGCATGTTTCCATGAACACAGACACAACTGGAACAATTCCATAAAGTGACAGAAACTGCTTTTTTAACCAATGGAAAGTTTTGTTCCTTTTTTTTTTTTTTCCCTTCAGCCAGAATCCAGTGTATGGTGGGGACTGATAAATGAACTGCACCAGAGCAAACAATTCGCTGCCTTTTGAAGTGAATTTTAAATATACAGCAATGTCCATGTCTTGGAATAGCGAGTTATTAAAACTGAAAATATGTCTTTGTGCAATGTAGTTTCAGCCAACAGCGTGGGAGAGTAGAACAAATGACTGTGCTGTTCTTTTCACGTGTTATGTGGACAAAATGAAAAATTTGACATTTCCCCACCGGTATCCTTAAAAGGGACGGAACGTAGAATTTAGTGGCATCTAGCGGTGAGGTTGCAGATTGCAACAGACTAAACTGCTTAGTCTGATAGCGGGACAGCGCTTGCAGGATACATATTTTATTATCTATATGCAGAGTCAAAGAATGGGACAGACCACCCGGTAACATTATGGAGGTTAGAGGAAGAGCCAGTGTTTGGTTTGTCCGTTCTGGGCTACTGTAGAAACATGGTGGTGCAACATGGCAGCCTCCGTGAAAGGGGACCTGCTCCCTATGTAGACATCAACGGCTCCTTCTAATACAACGTAAACACCATTCTTATTATCATGGGACTAGACACTAATTAAAACATAGCTTTATATTTCATTTCTGCCAAGTCCGTTCTGTTAATTCTACACACTGCACCTTCAACCAATATACCTGATCACTTCTGCGCATGTGCCGATTTTGGTTTCACCAACATACACTCACCTCCTTCGGCGGAGTGACTACGATGCCGCCTTTTATCTTTTCTCTTCTCTTCCTTTCTGTGGTGAGATTTGTCTTTTCTGGCCATCTGCTGGGGGGGTTTGATGGCGAGTGATTCGTCCTCTTCTCCTCTGTAATAGATGCAAGGGAAATATTCTGTAAAGAACGCTGCAACTATCTTACCAACCGGTTGTTCGGGCTCCTGTATCAGGTGTCCCCCTTCCCAGTGCACCTTGTCAAAGAAATCAAACAAAAACACCACGGTTTATGTGCTTTAATTTACAGAGAGCATTAGTGCAACTATAGAGCTGAATCATGAGTGTGTTATTCTGTTTGTAGAAAATGTAACAGCTTGTTCAGGTTTTCCTCATTGCACAGAAAGTTCCATAGGTTCATAGGTAGGTAAATTCATAGGTAAATACGACTAACTTAAGGCGGAGGCACACTTTACAAGATGTAAGAACCACTCCGGGGGCTTGCAACGAAAGAAGCCATATCATTTTGTCCTTCTCTTGCCCCCGGGGTGAACTATGTCATTTGTCTTTTTCTTGCTCTGAGGGCGTCCCTTGTCGCGATTGGTCCAAACACACTTGCGTCATGGCAGGGGACTTAAACCTCCTTTTCCAGGTCAACTTCCTTTTTGGTTTTCTTTAAAGACACCAGTTATTTTTTGCTTCATCACCGGTGTCATGACATTTCACTGCATATATGTATGACCGTATGTATATGTATGTGACAAATAACCTCTTGAATCTTAATCTTGAATCTTTATGGTCAAAAAGTTTGACTTTGTTTTAAGTGTGCCTCCGCCTTTAAGCATAGAGGGAGAAAAACTAAATAAACTGCACATTACAACTGAAGGACATGAGTCAACTACGAGTACGAGAGCATTAAATCAACAATGGCCGGCTTCCATTATCCATGCAAATAGTTTGTGGCAAAGGGAGAAACCTAAATATTGAGCACAAACTTTTTAAAATAGCCAATCCAAATTCTGAGAAGATTTATCAACAGCGTGGACCGTTTCATGGGTCAAATATTCTCAGAAACTATACTATATACTTAGTCTTGCAATTGTGGCTGGTGAGGCTCATGGGTATTGTAGTATTTTAGTGCATTTTCAAACAGAAAGTACGACAGAAAATACGATTTTGCTTTGATTGAAAAGATTCTGCATTGTGTAATTTTGAAGATAGCACATACAGTGACATTCTATTGGGAAAAACAATGGGGAGGGGGGCACTTTTAGGAACACAAAGCTCCCCACACGGTTAAGCATGCACGCTTATTCAGACAAGTAAATCCCTCCTCCTCCAACCAAACTCACAGATCTGCTGCTCTCTCCAGGCCAGAGTACCTGTCCTCGGTTGAGTCTTCCCGTGTGTACGGGGAATTTCTAATTGTTATTTCCATTCTCTGATCCCGTAATTCCCCTTCCTCCGGAGTATCGCGTTTGGCTTCCCGATCATCCGCCTGTGGAACAGGGCATGGAGAGAACTGCACAGGATCGCAGAGGAAAAAGGGGAGTGGGTGGGAGACGAAGAGAGCGTTAATTATCGGTTTGGGTCAGAATGAATACACAGCTCTGTTAAAAACAAAAACATTAACGGCATAAATATGGCCATAGGTTTAACATCCACGCAACAACTTATTATGGCCATGATGGGGAGCACCTCTTTATTCCCTACCAGTCATTAGTAGATGCAGCAAGATTGGAAAATCACACCTTAGAATAGATGATCTTGGATGAAACGCTGCTCCTTTATTATTATAATACACCGCTCTATCTGAGAGGAACCGGGTTTTCTTTGGCCAAAATATTTGTTTACTCCTGAATGAGCTGTTTTGTTAATTGTGGCACGTTTTAAAAGAAAACTTAACCAAACAAGGTGACTGCACCATCATGTTTTAAAATTTCACTACCACAATAGAGATAACTCCTCTGCCTAAACAGGCCTATAAAATAGCAAACATTTAATCGACCCAAAACCAATCCAAATGCAGGCGTTTTCCACTGTATACACCTTTAGTTGTACTACTACAAATAATTGCATTGGGAATTTCGGGAAAACATTACAGATTTCTGTCGCTTGGGCTCTGTCCTCTCCTCTAGTTCCCTTCTGCGTTTTTTCTCCAGTAGAATTTCATCAAGTGTTTTCACTTTCCAGGTCTCTTTGTCGTCCCCCATCAGCACCCAATCGCCACCACCGCCTGCAACACACAAGCAACATGCCCCGAATGACCCCATGTTCATCACCATTTGTTGCATTTCAATCAAAAAGGATGTTGGGTTGTTTAAAAGGGAGTGACTATCTCCGCTTTTTGCCGTTGTAAACTAAGCATCACAAGCCAAAATGGTTTCTCTCTTAACAGACAGGAAGAACACAAGGAGAAATTCCAAAATGAATGCAATTGACTTGATATTGAAATGGACCCCCATCATTACAGAGTTTTTTGCTATTTTTGGTGCGAACTAAGAGAGGGGGTGTGAGGTTACTAAGGAAGGGTGAGGATCGAGCTTAATGCCTATTACCTGGGTGTCTTGCATGTTATCCATAGCGGAAACCTCGCACTTTCACTGGTGAAAATACAAAGCAAAACAAACCAATCCAAGAATGACTCAAAATGGTTTAACTTTGGAGTTGTCGGGTAAGGGTGTGTTGGTGCGTTAAACAGGCAAAAAAAAAAAAAAAAAGGTTAAAAAAAAAAAAAAAAGAGATCAAGTAGACCTAGCGCATTCCAGAAGCAGCGAAGCCGTTCTCAAGTACGTCGTATCACTCAAATTACTAAAAGTGTTGGTACGTCGGGGGTGAGTTTCGCCCTGGTGCAGCTATGGCGATCGCGAGGCTGGACCTTCCGCCGCAGTGTCTCCCGACTACACCTGGACATCACTGGCACTGGCCTGCTCGTCTAACGGTCGATTTTTACTCTTCCCTAACTGCTGAGGGACTGCAACCGCACTTGGCAAAAAAAAAAACCTATATATATATCAAACTCTACCACTGTTACTTCTTGCGCTGGAGGTTTCAGTTGACCGTGACTGTGCTGTGCGGGTGGGTTTGGCCACGACCGACGAAGCGTCCGCTCAATCGACCGAATGGGACGTTCACGTTACGGAGCCCGCCGGGCCACGTGGAAGCCCGCGCAGAAGCCTTCGCCGGCGGTAACTCGGAGGGACGCGCACGCCAACGCGATACGACCGGGCGCTCGGCGCGACCCACGGGCGCGCTCTCCGGTCATACTCGCGTTGTCGGCCCGAGCCGCTAGCCGCTAGCCGCTAGCCGCTAGCCGCTAGCCGCTGGGCGTTGAGCGTTGAGCTGAGCCGCACGCTAGCATACGCTCGCCGACGCTACCGTTTCTCTCCCCCCACCCCGCCCCAAAAAAAAACCAAAAACAAAAAGAACCGGCGCGAATCGACCGGGCGTCCTCGGTCGCTGCATAAGACGCGTCACAGAGCTGAACCCGGGGGGGGGAGAGCGCTCGCCGGCCGTGTTTACGTCCCAGCTCCGAACAGTTTGAATTGTTGGACAAACCTGAAAACAGCTCCGCGGTATCATGAACACCGGAAGTCTGAGCGGGCGGGACTGTGTTGTATTTCCGGGTCGTGGAAGGGTTGTTGTTTTTTTTTTTTTTTTATTCTATTAATTATTATTTTTTGATTTGTTTTGACTTTTTTTTTTTTTTTTTTTTTTTAAACGGCGAATGATTTTATTTTCTTTTTTTTTTCGTTCGACGATTTAGAATGAACGTTCAAAGCGTGAAAAATATCATAGTATGCACGTGCATTTAAAATCTATAGTTCATTTAATGAAATAAATGATGAATAAAATAATACAAAAACAAATCGAATAAAGGATCAACAAATGTTTTTACATTCAGTCCTATTTATATATTATTATTATTATTATTATTATTATTATGATTATTGTTATTATGATGATGATTATTATTATTGTTGTTATAATTATTATAATTATAATTATTATTATTATAATAATTATTATTATTATTATTATTATTGTTATTGTTATTGTTATTATAATTATAATTATTATTATTATTATTGTTATTATCATTATTATTATTATCGTTATTATCATAAATATTATTATCATCACTATTATAATTATAATAATAATAATAATTATTATTATTATTATTAGTGTTATTATCATTATTATTATTATTATCGTTATTATCATAAATATTATTATCATCACTATTATAATTATAATAATAATAATTATTATTATTATTATTATTATTATTATTATTGTTATTATCATTATTATTATTATCGTTATTATCATAAATATTATTATCATCACTATTATAATTATAATAATAATAATTATTATTATAATTATTATTATTACTGTTATTATCATTATTATAGCATTAAGAGATTAGTAGTTCTGTTTATGTCTCAAATTCCTTACTCCAAGATAAATACACGAAGTCCTTTTTTTATTTTTTATTTTTTATTTTTAGCGTATTTAACGAGAGAAATATCCACCAGTGTCGTGGACATGCAGCTCTGGACCACAAACAAATACACACAGTTTGATAACATTATGATATTTATTTTATCTATTTATACGCTTTAAAGTTCCAGGGACAGTGCACATCAACAAACATTTCTGTCGTTGTGCCAGTTTGGTCACCTTGGCTCATTTTCAACAGCAGGTGTAATGACAGCCACAAAACACGCAGAATACATGACAACACAAACAGAAACACTGAACCCGTAGCAGAAAACACTTCATAAGAACACGTGAAGTACTAAAAACAATACATAAAACAAAGCACGCTTGAGGTTATTTTAATAAGTTACAGTGTGCGGTCACACACAAATAGCTATGATACAATTAGAATATTGTTTTGGGATTATAAAACAAACAATGACAACAACAACATTCTGATGCCAGCAAAGTCCATAAGGATGCTTAAAATAATCTATATTATTATATTATTATTACTATAAATAATATATATCTGTAATACATCTATAAATAAAAAGTGTCGTCGCTATTAATCTCTTGAGAGTTGCCGTCAGGGCTAAAAGTATCCTTGTTTATACAGACTGTCAACGTAAACAATCCTTACAGGTGCATCCACCCTCCCATGCTCGCTGCACCTAACTGTCCAAACTCCAACCAACTCAATCCAGGAAGTCCCATGCGTAAACTGAGAACCTAATATCTGTCTAACCTCCCAGATAAAAGGTATATCACCTTTGATGCATTCTCCATTAGGCCTTTTCAGTTGATCTGTAAGGAAATAAAGAACGACGGCCATTTGTACAATTTACTTTAGTCTCTTATGAAAATACCATACATGGATAAGTACATGCATCATTTATTTTTTTAATAATTTAAATCCAGCAGTGGAAGAAGTACTTGCAGATTTTACTTAAGTTAAAGCACAAATACCCTGACACAAAATGACTTTCGTAAAACCACGAGATATACTTTTATATGCATATGTATATACACATGTACTGTATATGTGTATGTATCTGTATGTATCTGTGTGTATGTATGTATGTGTATATGTGTATGTGCATAAATGTGTATGTATGTATGAATGTATATACTGTATATATATATATATATATATATATACCGAATATACTGTATATATATATATATATATATATATATATATATATATATATATATATATATATATATATACTGTATATGTGTGTGTGTGTGTGTGTGTTTTGTCATGTCACTCATTCTGCTTACAAAGTACTTTTATTTGTATTTGTTTTTTCTTTATTTTATTAAATATCTATATAAATCTGAGCATTGGTATAGACATATATATGAATTGATTTTGCATTCCGTAGCTGAACCGGATTTGTTTTTTATTTGTATCTTGTAATCACACATTGTCAGTGAGGAAAACAAGGGATTTGGCTTGACTGCACTGAAGATACCGTTGCACTCGTGACTCTTTTTGGACCTTGTCAGATAACATGATAACGTTTCATGCACAAAGATTGGCAAATGCATCAATATCCTGTGTACAAAGGGCCTGGAGCTCGAATTCCCCTTTATGGTGGATCTCTGCTTTTATTGAGGGATTTGTGCCGATCTTGGCCTTAACGGATGTGTTTGTTTTTCTTTTTGTCTATACAGTAGGTGCGTTTATGAACGTTGCTGTATATTTTTTATATTTACTAGCACCTTTGTTGTTTTTTGTACGTGGAAGGTTTGTCTTTTATGGCTGCAGCATGTGTGAAGCCTGAGCCGAATTTTCCACTTTGTGGGACAATAAAGTTAATCTTGAATCTTGAATCCTTATCGTGGAAAAGGGGTCGTACATGGAGGCCCGACAGCATGACTTGTCACTGTGCCAGCGGATTTATGACACGATGGCCTCACCCCGCGAACTATGCTCATGGTTATAAGACGCAGCGGCGGCTCGGAGCTCCTCCAAAGCAAACTTCTCTGCTCTTCGGTCAGACTGTCACAGCTTCCAGGTGAGTGCTGACTATCATACCTTCACCCTTGCACGGCCGAAGGACTGAAACCGTGTGAATATGACATGACCAAACAATGGTCGGCTCCACAGAGGTTTTTACACTTCTCGGGATTTTGACCCGCACAGGCTGACTGTCGGTGCGCGGTGACGTTTTGCACTCCACATGGACACCTCTGAAACTCCAGAGCGTGTGCAGTACAACCGCTGGAACGAGGACAACATCAACTTAAACGTGGCTCCTCCGCAGTCTGGCCTGATGGGGTAAGGGGATACAGCACTCTTTAACCCAATAACAACAATAATAATAATAATAATAATAATAATAATAAAAAACATTAGGAAAAGAAAAAAAATAGATCACTGTTTATTTTATGGGGCTAGTGCAAGCATATAAATTTGAAGGGAAACGTGTGCAGGGGCATTCACTGAAATGACAGATGAACACTGTGGAGCGGCTTCACGGACACAAATCAGGCCTAATCTTAGACTAAATCACACTCTTAATTTGTACTAAACCTGGGATAGCCTTTTTCAGTCATGGTTGAAATGTGTGGCGATGGTCACTTTTCTTCCCCCCTCCCAAGGCTCTACAATAGTGTGTGCACCGGCAACAGGGGAATCGTGTTGAAGGTGGCGGGCGCCGTGGCCACACTGGTGTTCATCTACTTCATAGGATACACCACCGGCTACTACGTCCACAGATGTTGAAAGAATGAGGGAACGACGCTCACGTGTGAAAGGACCAAAACATAACCATAGCCCGGTACACACACACACAGAAGACCATCAGCTCCTGCAAAATAGTATTTGTGATGAAGTGTATTCTTTCCGAACTTATTGAAAGCGAATAAAGCTAAATGTATTGTGGACGCAGGGTGCATAGCATCAGAGCTCGGTGATGCTCACTAAGTTTTAAGAATGGATTAATCATGTACCGACATGCCCTTTGAGCAAAAATAAACTTTTTTTTTTTTAACCTGAGTAGTTTCATTGTATACTTACACAGAAATGACGTATGGAAGTGTTTTGTGCCTATTGTGCCAAAAACCGGCTGTGCATCTTAAACTTCACTGAACGCACAACGTTTCCAGGGCTTGTGCATCTTTTGACCTATCTCACATGTGTTCAGATGATGTTACATAATAAAAACCCCACATAAAACTCATGACCCATCAATCTCCATCATATATTATCTTTATAGTCGCAATGTCTTGCTCGTCGGCGCAGCCCGACCCGTTGGAGGTGTCCTTTGCGGTGGAAAAGAGGGTCGAGTTGACCGTCAAGACCCATTCGGCGATTCTCCGGCAGGTGTAGTAGCCCTCGTGCTCCGGGGGGCAGGGGGACTCTCTCAGTGCTCGGCTCTGACCCGAGAGACGAGATTCTGTTTCAATCGCTGAACCGTCGCAGCAGAAGCCCCTTTGTCGCTCTGCCCCGAGGGGATCGGGTTTAGCCCCGGCCGGCACCACTGTCCCGCTGTCGACGGCACAAGGGTCGCCGGCCTCGCCCTTTTGTTTCCCCGTTGCAGGGTCCGGCTGGGAGTCGAGGGGTCTGCGGGCCACGGTTGCCCGGACGAGTCCTTGGCGACGTGGCGTGGAGCTGCCGCAAAACACTCTCGATTCGCGGGGAATCTGCGGGCGCGACGCCGCACTCCCTCGCGTCAAACTTGACTTAGAAAGCGGAGCGCCGTCGCTTCTTGGTGAGGCCGGCACCCCCTGGCACAACAGCGCAGCGGCGCCCCCCGCCTTGCCGGCGCTGGATCCGGTGATGGGAGGAAAAAGGACGACGCTGCGGGGAGACGCCGCGGAGGCCGCTTGTCTCCGTTCGGTTTCAGGCTTCCACCGAGAGGCGGACGGAGGTGTGGAGTCCAGACACTCTGCGGGCGGCGCTAAGCTCCCCCAGGCTTTGGACCGGGCGGTCTGCGGGTGCCCTCTGCCCGACCGCTCGATCCTCTGGACTCTGATGTCCGAGAGATGACCGATAGACGTCCGGTCGATATGACCCCCACACCAGGCGATTCGCCTGTTCGTGTTGTTCAAATCGGACCAGGCCTGTTTCTTCTGAAGCACCCTGGGAGTTCTTTTCATGTCTGATTAAAAAAAAAAAAAGGTTTCCGCTTTATATGTGCATCCTGTGTCGAGCAGAGGAACACACAGCCGCACCGCACTTGACTAACTCCTCTTATTGCTTATATCTCTTGCGCAAACGCGCGCGCGCACACACACGCGCAGTCACTTGATATGTAACCGTACCCAAGATCTTTCACAGTTGACAAAGAACTCCACATCCCTGGACACAAAACCTCCAAATGAAGGTTATGTTTTTGGGTCAGTTACAGTAAATCACGTGGTATACAAGTAGAACGAAAATAGTTTTACTCCATCAGCAATAAAATGCATTTATATGCCGTTTTTGTTGTGTGTGTGTGTGTGTGTCTTAACCATTCATTTGTAACACCTGCAACCAACCTCAGATAATCAAGACTTCAGCATGGGGCAGCGCTTTTTCAAACACACGACATTCACCTTTATATTTGGTAATGTAGATGTTTAATGAGTGTGAGGTTGAGCGTGCTGGTGATAAGTAAAAGCAGTTAAAGCATTTCCCTTTAAAGCCAGTATGTAAGTTAGGACATTGGTTTTTGTGAAATTTATTGTTTTCCGAGTTCTCCAGAACCACACTTCAATGAGGAAAAAAAAAAAAAAAAAGTCAAATAAAATTATTTCCCCTTTCGGGGGTCCTGGGGGTTAGAAATCAGTTTTTAATACATTTCCAAGCGCATGTCATTAGAGGTCGTCCTTAAACTCTTATTTTCAGTCATTTGGATTTCCGTGAGGATTAATTTACGCCCCTCGATAAACATCGACGGCGGAGGTCACGGGCGATGGCGGCTACCAGATGACGCTCAGGTTACTAACGTCCCCGGAGAGGTCGGTCTTCGACGGATAGACCACCTTGAGGTTGCCTTCCTGGTCGACGGTGCGGACCTGCTGTACGACCAGGCCCCCGGGGTCCGCCGCCACCGGCTCGGGCGCCCCCCGTTCTTCCCCGTCCTCCTCATGGTTCTCCTCTGTGAATTTGTTCAGCTCTGCCATTTTCTGTGAAGAAACAGGGGTTGCAAGGACTTTTGAAACCTTCCTACTGGTTACATGCAAATACAAACACACACTTTCCACAGCTCCAGAGTTCAATGGGAGGCAGACTTTACACCGCTCCAGGCGACGCTTGGCGTTGCGCTTCTTGATCTTAGGCTTGGGTGCGGCTGCTGGCCCACAGAAACCCAGTTCATGAAGGTCACGACCAACAGTTCTCGTGCCGACGTTGTCTCAGGAGGTTTCATGGATGTATGGGGGCGGTAGCTCAGGAGGTAGAGCTGGTCGTCTAGTAATCTAAAGGTTCCTGGTTCGATCCCAGGCTCCTCCTGCTAGCATGCTGTAGTGTCCTTGAGCAAGACACCTAACCCCTAATTGCTCCTGATGGCTGCGTCCGTCGGTGTTTGAATAATTGTAAGTCGCTTTGGATAAAAGCGTCTGCTAAATGACTAAATGTAATGTAAATGTAATGTATGCTCGATTTTAGCACCAAACACATTCATTAGAAGGGGTGTCCCACATACCTTTGGCTATGTAGTGTGCACCCCCAGTGCTTCTCGGCTTCAGACCAAAAGGTTGCAGGTCTGGGTAATGGTCTCCTTTAACGTCCTCATGTTTAGCGCGGTGATAAAATATTTAAGAATGAAGGCAATCTGATCCCGTCGCCGAGATTGCCGAAATATAGGGCAAGTTCTGGCGGCCACGGGGACAGGAAACGTCTCCTGTCGCCCCGCAAACCTGAACCGGAGGTTTCCGTTTCAAGTCACGTCTTTCATTTTACAGCATGTCAGTGAGTCCATTTCCCCGAGTGGGAACAAACGGAAGCTGTAAATGATAAGCTCTGTTGGCGACACCGGCCCATGATATCTTTACATTTTTATTGAGCAGACACGGCAGAAATTGCCTCCATTATTTAGTGGCTTCAAAATCTGACTTTGAAACACCCATACGTTTTTCCCCAATTTCATTTTATACTTCATTCAAATCCATCAGAAAAACAAAAACAACAAAAAACAAACAAACAACATAAATTCTTGACATCGCACACCCTGGGACACAGACAGCCTTTCGGCAGCAGGTAGAGATGTCAAAGAAACAGAACACCCACCAAACACCCGTCTCATCCACTCATACTGCATATTCACGCCTGGACAGGTCGTCCTTTTTGCTGGGCGCCGACCTTGACTCGACCTTGATTGTTAGAAACCTGGACAGGTGGCTTTGACGACTGGTATCAGGAAGGTTATGCATCTTATATTTTCGTATTTGATGGACTGCACTGTTACACACCCGGCGGGGGGGGGGGGTCTATCTCCAGGTAATCATGTTAGGAGTCGCCTAAATGATTTATACCTGGGTGGGCCTTGTGGAGCCCCCATGTCACCGAGGCTCTCCACAGAGGCTAGGGATCAGGACCACGGACAGCGCCCCTTCAAATACGGGCCGAAGTCGGGCCGAGCACTGAGCTGACGCAGAGCTGGGGGTGGGGCAGCCGCACGCCATCTCTGATCACTGAGCAGACTATTTAAAAACAGGGAAGCTCGTTCCTACTCAGGGAAGGGGAGGCTGTGTGAAAGGCGACGAAGACAACATTGAAGAAGGGAGAAGCTCGAAAGCAACTCAAGGCCCCACGGCTGCCTGAGTGGACAAATGGCTGAGTGGACAACAGTAACAAAGACTTTGTTTGTATAAAAAAAATATATATACATAACATTAAAAGTGGTGTCCTCAATTACAACATCAAAATGGACGCCTACCTCAATAAGAGCGTCCATGATGCCTTTGCAGGCCTGAAGGCTGACTGAGCTGGTCACCTCCAAGAACAGGTCCTTGGTCGTCTTGCTTATCTAGAACAAGACACACAAACAATCAACCCATCAAGATTGTTATTAAATAGTTTTATTTAAACAAAGCTCATGCTGTTTTCTGAAGATTTGACAACATGTTGCGTGCATTTACAATTGCAATAGCAGCGTCTGAGACCGATGATTAAGTGTTGTGCGTTCGGCATATTAACACAGACTTCCATTGATTTCTATGGAGAGGTCATTCTTGCTTTGTTTTGTTTCCTTCCCCTCTTTTGGTCGGCATCAGCAACACCGTATCGCAGACAAATGTCGACAGCAGCGTTTAATTTTAAATCCTCCGCGTGCTGACTCAGTTTTGATAACAAGGAAGGGTAATAAAACAATGTCCCTGTCCAGTATCTGATATACTTATTACCTGGTCAACAAGTGTCCAAGGTCCTGGTAAAATAGTCAAACATTGGTTTTAGCCTCAATATACACACACACACACACACCTTGGTCTTGTCACTGTTTGTGATTGGAGGAAATGAGATCACATGACCATCTGCGTCCACCAGGCAGGGGTAGAGTTCTTTGCCATCCAGAAGCTGAAGGTATCTGTGAAGCACAACCACACTTGAAATAAAAAAATAAAAAAACAACAATAATAATACTCAAAGCGTTTAATGTGAGGAGACACGAGAGCTAATTTCCCCCCAGAGGAATGAATAAAGTATAAAAAAAAAAAAAATGCAAGAAAAAAAAAAAAAGTCAGACGTAAACCAATGCCATATGAAACCCTCCGTTGGAAACAAAAGTTGTTTCACATTTAATGTGAAAAATGTGCTTTTGGCCATGAACTTTAACTCACTGATATCTGGTATAAAAAAAGGCAAATTTATATTGGGAAAAAAGTATGGTTTATGAAATGGTGTAAAAACAGTATTATATACTATTGCATGAAGAGTACAGTAGTTAGTAGGAGCTTACTATTGGTCTTTAGTGCCAAAGTCCTATGCTGCCCTCATGTGTTGATGTCAGAAATAAACAAAAGAAACACAGCAGCATAGTACCCACACACCCACCCACTTATCTTTTTCTTATTGTTGATTCCAAAGGCTTCACAATCAGTCTATGAAAAAGTTCCGTTGTTGTTAAAGAGCAAACATCACAATGGGTATGATACAGGGAGCCCACTTCGCCCGGGGAACGAGTCTCTGGGCCAGAACAACCCCACAAACCGTTGAATTTCTTGGGATTTCGCCGCACAACGGTCTCTAGAGCTCACAGAGAACGGTCCAAAAACAAACAAACCAACAAAACCCGCAAAACATCCGGCCAACGGTAGTCGTGTGGGCAGAAACGCCTTGTTGATGAGAGAGGGTAGAGGAGAACGGCACGATTGGTTAAAGCAAGACGGGAAGGAGAGAACAATGAAAAAAAGAAAAAAGCTTAACAACCTGACTTAAAATTAAAAAACATATATAAAATAAGAATAGACAAAATATACACAAACAGAAAAAAATCCAGAACAGAAATAATGTGATTCTATGCATAGAATAAATGTTTGGACTTGGTAAACAGGGTATAAATGATTGATATGTACCAACTAAGTTATTACGGTCTCCGGGGATACACGTTTTCTGCTGCTAGGTAGAGATGGTAGAGATGGTCAGAATTCGGCGTCAACCGGAAGCAACCATCCTGCCTTGCACCCATGGTTCAGGCTGCTGGTGCTTGGGTGCGGGGACCGTCTCCTTGACAGACATTAGGCCTCTCGATAGCAACTGAGCGGGGTTCAAGGGCCGAGAGCGACAGAACTAGAACGAGCTGCACCTAAGAAAGTGGCCACTGGGTCGGGCGTGCGCGCCCTTGTACTGACTTGTGCAGCCCGGAGACATTTTGCCTCTTCTTCTGCTTCCTCTGCTCGTCCGCCTCCTGCTGCAGTTGCCTCATCAGCTCGACCGCAGACACCTCCTTACGGCCCAGCGGTGTGATCTGTGACACACACACACACACACACACACACACACACACACACACACACACACACACACACACACACACACACACACACACACACACACACACACACACACACACACACACACAGGACTTATTATAAGATAGGTCTCTGAGGTGCCCAAAACATGTTTTTCTAGTTTTTTAGATAACCCTCAGATGATGCATTCTAGCCATTCTAACATGCCAGGAAACCATCCTGTGCCAAAACGGGCTGTTTTTTCTTGTGGGAGGAGCCACCCTCCCGAGGAGCCGGGTTCTGTGGGCCAATGGCGTTTGAGAGTGGCTTCCGGGTGCCGTTGTATTGACTCCGCAAATTTCACCGATTAGACCTTAGCCGTCCACCAGAAACTGTTTCCGCAACAAATCTGCGGCGAGAAATGAGCAGAAAGTTTCCTGAATGGCCTCATCACACAAGGCCCGATTTGAAAGCCCGTCCCGACTTTGTTTGCCGTGCCCCAGGCGGTGTCCAAGACACGGCACCGCGGCGCACCAGGGACTGGCGGACGCGGGGATTTTATGTTTGGGATAAACGTCGGAAAATAAAAACGCCGACAATAAAAACACTATTTTTATTGGTTTTGTTGGGAGAAACAAGCAACCCCCCCCCCCCGGTTGGATCCGGCGTACCTTCAGCTGAGCGGGCGCTCTGGCGTCGTAGACGAGGGGGCTCTTCAGGAGCTGCACGTCGTGAGTCGCGATGGTCGCCGTGGTCCTCCTCCCGCACAGGTCGTCGTGAAGCTTAGTCTGTGGAGGGGGCGAGAGAAAAGGCGTTTTTGGTCTTGGCGCGACGCGGAACCGCGCACACTTTGGCCGGGAGGCGCCCGAACTCACCTGCGCCGCCAAGAACCGCTTGAGCGCGTTCCCAGACCGCAGGTTCATGCCCCGGACCACGCAGCACACCAGGTAGGGCCGCACCTCCTTCACGCCGTCGGTCACCACCACCGCCAGGGGGCTGTCGGCCACATGGAGCACCCTCACCACCATTTTGGACAGCTCCTCCTCGTCGTCGTCGCCGGCGTCGTCCTTCTTCTTCCTCGGCCTCTTCTTCTTCTTGTCGGCGCCCCGCCCGCCCTCCGCCTCCCCGTCCTCTCCCAGCCTCCCCTTCCCTTTGCCTCTGCCGCCGGCTCTCAGGTAGTCCAGGATGGACTTTGTCTGGCAGCCGTTGACCATCTTCTCCAGACGCTTGTCTTTCAGCTTGTTGCCTTTGAAGTTGATCTCCTTCAGCTTGGAGCACTCGCTCAGATCCCAGGGGATCTCGCTCAGTTTGTTGTTGGAGAGGTCCAGAACCTGGGGCGAGAGAATGACGTTTTTTTTTTTGCATATCTTCAGAACAACAAAAATCAAAGAAAGAATTCACCATGGGTAGGGAAATAAATAAAGGAAAACCTCTCTTGAAAGTGTCAATCCCATTGATTATTTTGCTGTAAAACGTCATGCCTGACACGTTATTTAGCTGTCACTTACAAAGAAACAGCCGCACGCGTCATGCATACGCTGCTCTACGCGCTTATTGCGTTGTCGATGGCGGACCCCGCAAAGCTCGGCTGAGCACCCGACGCATCAACACACCTTGAGAGCTGACAGCTTGTGGACGTCCGCGGGGAGCTCCTCGAGGGCGTTGTCCGACGCGACGACCGTGGCCAGGAGGTCCAGGCGGCCCGAGCAGAAGTCGGCGGGGAGACGGGCGATGCGGTTCTTCGAGACGTTGACGGCGCAGAGCTTGGTGCACCCGCTCAGCCCCTCGGGCAGCGACTCCAGCCGGTTGCAGCTGGCGTTGAGCGTGTTGAGCTCGGCCAGCTGCGCGATCTCAGCCGGCAGGGCGCCCAGGTCGTTGGACGACAGGTCCAGCACCTTCAGCGAGCGGAGGCACCCGATCCCCGCCGGGACGGAGGCGAGCCGGTTCCGGCAGAGGACCAGGCTTTGGAGGCCGGTCAGGCGCCGGATGTCCTCGTGGATCTCCGTCAGGCTCGGGCACTGGCAGATCTCCAGGTAGTTGAGGAGCGTGAGGGAGTAGATGGCGGAGCAGAGCCCGCCGCCGGGGGGGATCCTCCGGTCCGCCGCGGCGCCTTGCAGCACCAACTCGCGTCGCTTCTCCCGGGCGGCGCGCTCCACCTCGGGCCATGTCTGCGCGTCGTCCATGCTGCCACACCCGGAAGCCTTTTGTCGCACACCCGCCGTCACCGGGTTGATACGGTCATTTGGCGCAGCGTATACGCATACGTGGGGGGGGGGGGGGGAGTTGCTGCGCAGTGGTTGCGCAAAGTTGACGTTTAAATGGCGATATACAAGTAGAAAACTCAGACTACCAGAATCCTTTGCGCTGAGACTGTCCGGCGCAAAGCGTTGATATTATTATTCACTATTTATTTTAAATACAGTAGATCAGACTTTTATAGATCATGTATTCTATATTATAATACATAATATGGAATATTTAGTATAATAATATCCACGCCCCAGCGATAGAATAGTAATATCAAAATAAAAATAAATAATAATAATAATAATAATAAAAAATATAGCTGCAAGCAGCAATACATGGGGTCCAGGTCCTAGTCGTGTTAGTTACTAATCACAATTTTCAGAGATCCCATGAGACGCGGCATCACTTCCTACGGACACCAATTACGAATTTCCGAGTTCACTCGGAACGCAGGGTGGACGTCCTGCCCCCTGCTTCGTCGACTTCGTCTTAGATTTTCGGCTTCTCCTTGGCACCTGGAACACGGAAACACACAAATAATTCGATTAGTTCAGAACACAACTAAAAACACAATTATTTCTAAACTCGACAAAAACATCTCTCGAAATGAAAAAAGAACATCTGGGGGGAAACAACACAAGTTCCATGAAGACATCAGAGTTCCGTGAACGCACCATCACTTCCTGCTTTTGTAGCGCTTTCAACCGGAGGGCCTTGCTTCTTACATACGTGTAATTTAATACAATTATTTTTGTTATTCAACGTCTCAGGCAATCTTTTGCGATGTGTTTATGTTGCACGTTCATATCGCCATGACGATGAAAATGCAATTCATCGTGCGGGCCCCTACACACGCGGACCTAGCCCTGTGCAAATTCCCCCCAAAGGCAGAACCTGGAGATAGGTAACAAATTGGGTGATGATGTCACAAAGCGCCCGCTCCACACACCAATCAAGGTACGCCAACGTTCTTCAACTTCCGGGAGATTTGCGACGGTTTCCCACTCGCTCCTGCCCTGGATGGAGACGTCGATCAAACTTGAACCAAGAGATCTTTGAAACGCCCTGGTTCAGCCATATCGGCTTGATCCAGACACTTTTGTCCCGAAAAATGCGGAGGAGAAGAATAATAATAAAAATCAAAACAAAAAACAATAGGGGGGATAATAATAATAATAATAATAATAATAATAATAATAATAATAATAATAATAATAATATCAGGGTTTTGAGTCAAGATCAAGATTCAAGAGGTTATATGCGGTGAAATGTCCATCCACAAGCATTGCGTGAGTCAATGTTTCGAGTGTTCGTTGACTGTTTCAACAGGGGCCGTCGAACTGAAGGAGTCCTTGGATGGATAGCGATGACTGCGCCCCCCGCCTCGGAACCTGCGGGTGATCGGCGGCGGTCTTTCCCGCCCTGCCGACCGCACCGGGACCTGCGCTACGTGCGAAAACGCCGACGACCGGAGACCTTCGCGCGGGGTGCGCATGCGCCGCGCCGGGGTTGTTGTCGCCGGTGGCTATGGCGATGGAGCGGGCGCCTGGCGGGCCGTCGGCGACGGCGTGATGTCGGCGGTAAGTTCTCTCCGTGCGGCCCCGAGCGACGCCCGCACACCTCGCCGACCCCGCGCGGAAGGGTGGCAGGTCATGTGGGCCGCGCGGGGGGGGGGGTTTGACAGCGCGGCGCCTCGATTTCAGTGCGTCACACGAGGTTGTACGTCAGCAAGCTAACGGCCGCCGAGCCACGTAAGCTAGTCGGCCGCGGAGTTGAGCCGTTCCCACGCCACCTGACGTCATCCACACGCACGCACTCGCACACACACACACACACACACGGAGAGTGGAAGACACGCTGTATGTTAGCAAGCTACTACGAGCTACTACAGTGAAGTTTCACAACTAAGAATGTTTAGACATGAATGAACGGTGATCCATAAGTGTCCTTTAATATTCCAAAAGATTGATTGGTCATCCATAATAGTCCTTTAATATTAAATAAAAATGAATGGTGATCCATAATAGTCCTTTAATATTAAATAAAAATGAATGGTCATCCATAATAGTCCTTTAATATTAAATAAAAATGAATGGTCATCCACAATAGTCCTTTAATATTAAATAAAAATAATGGTCATCCATAATAGTCCTTTAATATTCCAAAAAAATGAATGGTCATCCATAATAGTCCTTTAATATTAAATAAAAATGAATGGTGATCCACAATAGTCCTTTAATATTCCAAAAAAATGAATGGTCATCCATAATAGTCCTTTAATATTAAAAAAAAATAATGGTCATCCATAATAGTCCTTTAATATTCCAAAAAAATGAATGGTCATCCATAATAGTCCTTTAATATTAAATAAAAATGAATGGTGATCCATAATAGTCCTTTAATATTAAATAAAAATGAATGGTCATCCATAATAGTCCTTTAATATTAAATAAAAATGAATGGTGATCCACAATAGTCCTTTAATATTAAAAAAAATAATGGTCATCCATAATAGTCCTTTAATATTCCAAAAAAATGAATGGTCATCCATAATAGTCCTTTAATATTAAATAAAAATGAATGGTGATCCATAATAGTCCTTTAATATTCCAAAAAAATGAATGGTGATCCATAATAGTCCTTTAATATTAAAAAAAAATAATGGTCATCCATAATAGTCCTTTAATATTCCAAAAAAATGAATGGTCATCCATAATAGTCCTTTAATATTAAATAAAAATGAATGGTGATCCATAATAGTCCTTTAATATTAAATAAAAATGAATGGTGATCCATAATAGTCCTTTAATATTAAATAAAAATGAATGGTCATCCATAATAGTCCTTTAATATTAAATAAAAATGAATGGTGATCCACAATAGTCCTTTAATATTAAAAAATAATAATGGTCATCCATAATAGTCCTTTAATATTCCAAAAAAATGAATGGTCATCCATAATAGTCCTTTAATATTAAATAAAAATGAATGGTGATCCATAATAGTCCTTTAATATTCCAAAAAAATGAATGGTGATCCATAATAGTCCTTTAATATTCCAAAAAAATGAATGGTGCTCCATAATAGTCCTTTAATATTAAATAAAAATGAATGGTCATCCATAATAGTCCTTTAATATTCCAAAAAAATGAATGGTGATCCATAATAGTCCTTTAATATTTCACAAAAATGAATGGTGATCCATAATAGTCCTTTAATATATAAAAAAAGAATGATGATCCATAATAGTCCTTTATATATTTCAAAAAACTGAATGGTGATCCATAATAGTCCTTTAATATAAAAAAAAATTAATGGTCATCCATAATAGTCCTTTAATATTAAAAAAAAATAATGGTCATCCATAATAGTCCTTTAATATTCCAAAAAAATGAATGGTGATCCATAATAGTCCTTTAATATTCCAAAAAAATGAATGGTGATCCATAATAGTCCTTTAATATTAAATAAAAATGAATGGTGATCATAATAGTCCTTTAATATTAAATAAAAATGAATGGTCATCCACAATAGTCCTTTAATATTAAATAAAAATAATGGTCATCCATAATAGTCCTTTAATATTCCAAAAAAATGAATGGTGATCCATAATAGTCCTTTAATATTAAATAAAAATGAATGGTGATCCACAATAGTCCTTTAATATTCCAAAAAAATGAATGGTCATCCATAATAGTCCTTTAATATTCCAAAAAAATGAATGGTAATCCATAATAGTCCTTTAATATTTCACAAAAATGAATGGTGATCCATAATAGTCCTTTAATATATAAAAAAAGAATGATGATCCATAATAGTCCTTTATATATTTCAAAAAACTGAATGGTCATCCACAATAGTCCTTTAATATTCAAAAAATAATGAATGGTGATTCATAATCGTCTATTAATATTAAATAAAAATGAATGGTCATCCATAATAGTCCTTTAATATTAAATAAAAATGAATGGTGATCCATAATAGTCCTTTAATATTCCAAAAAAAGGTATGGTGATCCATAATAATCCTTTAATATTCCCCCTCAATGCCTCACCACCACCTTCATACATTTTCATATAGAAAGACATTGTATTGGTGAGGGTTGGTGTATTGTTGTCGAGGCAATCATCAAAAAACGTCTATATATAGGATGACTGAATATGAATACAATAATACAGGCACGGATAACAATGGATGACAAGTTATGACCATGTTATGACTTAATTATTAAAATAAATAATATTAAATTAATTAAAATAATACTGAAGTCTAAATTGTTAAAATGTTATGTCAATACTTAAGGTATTGAATAGTCAGTTGTTGTAGTGTGGCCAGAAATAAATAATTCACTGTGGGATTTGCTACAAATAATTAAAATCACGCCTCCCCTTTGCAGGGAAATGTTCCAGGCTGTATTAGCGGACATCTACAGCAGAAATATTTCTCTATTGAATCTAAAACAGTCTTAAAAAAGCTACCGATGTATCATCTGTTATCAAATGGTTTCAAATTGTCAGACGTGAACTTAACTTTGGGTCAAAGTTGCATACACCCACAAATACTGATTGAGGTGTTTCGGTAAAAGTAATGAGAGCAATTCACACTGTCAGTGAATGATTATCATGCTCTAGCAGAAGAAATCGACCAAATGCTTATTTACATTGTCAAATTGGTTGTTTTGTATTTTCTCACTAGTGTCCTACCGTCACAGGGATGCCCAAGAAGATAGGATTCATCGTGGTCAACTCGTCCGGTCACGAGGAAAACTTCAGTGCCAAGGAGCTGATGGTGCACGCACCCACTGTCAGCGGTTGGAGATCCGCCAGGTAGCCAGCTACTATGCTGGATTAGTTCACCATCAGTTTGGCTTTTTTAGACGGTCATGTTGGCTAGTCTCAGATGGAGTCAGGGGGAAAACAAAACAGCAGCTCTATCTGCTATCTCGGTTGCTGGCTGTGCTGTGAAAATCTTTCAAGATCCATGTTAAAAATATATAAATAAAGGGAAATACGATTTTGTGTTGCAAGATAAAAATTGCGAGGCTGCACTAATTCGTCGCTTCGGACCAGAATAGCAGTTCTGTGTTCATCAGAGCAAGTTTCACTCTGAAGTGACGAATATTTGTATTCATGAAAGGTTAAACTCGCAGCCCGCCGGGGGGCCACGACCATACAGCGCAAAAGGATTATTTCATTGTGAAAGGTGTTCCGTGGCAGAAAAATGGTTGACAGACACATGTCTTAATACTTGTCAGTCCAGCCTTAAAAATAATATACAGTTGCTTGATGGTCAGGAGTGCATAATCCACGATGAATATCTTTAGAAAGTAGAGCTGGCCGATATGGGTGAATTTATTGTGATAATCATAGCGAATTATAGAGTTGTCATGGGCTGATCGATCAAAACACCGGTAATGGAGGGAAGCCCTTTTGAGAACCCCGCGAGGCTCACAAGGCCATGTGGCTCTGTCTTAGCCTGGGATAATGCCCAGAAGGCAGAAAGTAGGCCACAAGCCTCTATTATTGAAAGAGACAATAGAATTCTATACCGTGATGTAAACATACTGTATATTCCGAAAAACAGACCATTCCAATAATGTGGATTCATCACCCGGCCGTAGGATGATGATGGCCGTATGAGCTTCCATCACATCTAACACAAGTGTTTGCACGAGTCAATCTTGTGAGTTTTAGTTGATTGTTCCAAAATGTTGCTTCCAAAACAAATAGCCTTTGCGTGGCCATGGGTAATCGCGCTCTAATCTTCTCGGGGACACGTTTTCCGGGTTTTCGTCCTAGGCTCTGCTACTACCCCCAGCAGATCACCCTGCAGCTGGCGGAGCGCAGCAGGGTGAGGAAGCTCCAGCTGCTGGCACACCAGTACCTGATCTCAGCCAAGGTGGAGTTCCACATCGGGGACACTCTCCCAGACGGCCAGCTCCGCCGACTGGGGTGAGATTGTCGATCAGCTTGGGGACATTTGGGACTTTAGGTTGCTGCTGCTCGAGATGTACCGATTCACTGAACTGATGTGTTTTCTCGTTGGCTCATAGCATCAGAATCAGAATCAGAAGAATCAGAATGTGTTTATTCCACCAGGTGCATTTACATTTATGGCAAATTTGAACCGGTGGTGATTGGTGCATGTCTACAGATGCCTGGCATTTGACAAATAACATCTTGAATCTTGTGAAAAAGCTTGACTTTCTGAGATAAAAAAAAACAAATAATATGAAATAAAATATAATATAATGTAAGTAGAGTCAAGTAAAGTTAAAAAAATAAATTTGATAAAAATTGCCAAATATACACAAATTCTTTACAAAAAAAACCAAAACAGAAATAATGAAATATATAAAAATATACAGACTATACAAATGCGATTCTATGCACAGAATAATTTATGAGGATAGGTACAGAGTACCAATCAAATACATTACCTTTACTAAAAGGGGTAAACCTAGACCAATAGTTACTGTGTAGTTAAATACTGATATTGATGTAACATTGACACGTTGACATTTTAATTCATACTCTGCTGTACTTCTGTACGTCAAGAAAGCAGAAATCATAAAGCAGATACCCTGTACTAGTTTTTCGAGTGGATTGAAGATATCCAGTATCAGTACATATTTGTCTATAGATGGATGGATGGATGGATAGATAGATAGACAGACAGATAGATAGATAAATGGATACATCATAAATAGACAGACAGACAGATAGATAGATAGATGGATATATTGTAGATAGATAGATGTGTATATATATATATATATATATATATATATATATTTATATATTTATATATATATATATATATACACAGTATATGTACATACTTTATTTATCTAGAATAAAATTAGAAAAAATTAAATGGCAATATACAATAAACCTCAAAGTTAACTCGAAGATGATAATGTACAATAAACCTAACAATTAACACCAAATAACCCAGATATGGCAAATAAACAATACACCTAATGACAAACAATAACTATAAACCTACAAAGTAACAAAGAAAAGAAAAGAAAGCAAAAATAAATTACCTAAAATATAAGCGAGAAGAATTTGGCAATTTTTGGTAATGTACTAAACTAGAAATGGGTACATTTGCCAATAAACCTAAAGATAAATAATGAACAGTAGAAATCTGGTAATGAAAACTACACAGAGTCACAAACATTAAATATAACCCTCCAAATTTGACAGAAAAACTATAAAATAAACCTAAAATTTAAACGGCGAACAAGAAAAAAATAGGCAATGTCCAGTAAATTAGAAGTTGACTAGAAGGCTAGAATGTAGGGAAATTGTGTGAGCTGAAGGCATACATTTAACACAAACGTCTGGATTCCTATTCAGCTCCAGAATTTATTTATCATGCCTTGGACATAAAAGCAATTAAGAAGGGTTTGGCCAATTAGCACATGGTATTATCATACAATAAAACACAAAGCCAAACGATGCCCTTCCCCTCAGTTACGTCTCTCTGTCGGACAACGAGAAGACCGGCTTCAAAGCCCGGGAGCTGAAGTCGGTCCACGTCGACGCCATTGGAACGTATCTGAGAATAACGCTCCACAGGAACCATGTCAACCGTTACAACCTCCACAACCAGGTAAGGCTGCACTCCAAAAACCAGTCACATCCCACTGAGGTGATGGGAGAAAGGACGTTACGCGGCGGCCTGGGATTTTCAGGAAACGAGTTCAGGAGGCATCGAGCGGGGAAAGTCGCCTCGGAAAGCTCCACGTCGTCGACAAATAACCCATTTGTGAGCATTAGGGCCATTTCCCTTACACTCGTACTTTGCAGACTGAGAGGCTGCAGTCCGGACGAGTGAGCTCATGGGTCTCACACCAGCTCAATATGTCGTGATTTTCGGGTTAGGGTGGAGGGAAATATTTCACCACCTTTTTAAGCGTTTTTTTATTTATTTGAAAGGCACTTTTAAATGTATTCAAGGTTTCATGAGAGAACCTTGGTTCCAGTGCTCGCTTGTGTTCCCTCTCGCTGTCCATTACTGAGGTCCGTGAGGAGCTTCTGCTTTATTTATCATTGGTTTGCCGCGGTGTTGCCAACCAGAGGCCCATTTCCTGTTTGAGAAAGGCTGAGCAGTCAAAGCAGGAGGTGAAGTTGGTGAGTGAAGCGGCTCAAGTGCCTAGAACCATTTAGATTAACTTATAGCTGTAGAGCCGTCTGCTCACTACAAGGTACGGGGTTCTCACCTGGTCCTTAAAGGTGCTTGAGGTGCTTGAATTTTGTCCGCTTGGCGGCAAACCCCCCTTTTGTGCTGAGGTGCTGGTAATGTCCCGAAAAAAGAAAACGCCATCAAAAAAACCTGGTTTTGTTATTCAAATCGCGACTCTTCACTTTTACAACATAGTTTACGCCAGGGAAATGTTAATTTAGTTCAGCATGGTTGGAAATAGAAACGAGACAGTGCATGACAATGAGATGAATTACATATAAATAATGGATTTACCAATATAAATAAGACAATGACACTACGATTACTTTATATTTTAATTTATAAAGATCACATTGAAAATCAATTCTATTTGTTTTGCGTGAAGTCCTTGAAAATAAAAACAAATAGTGCTTGAAAAATAGTACTTGATAGTCCTTGAACTTCATTTTTC
Source organism: Zeus faber (assembly GCF_960531495.2). Taxonomy (NCBI): domain Eukaryota; kingdom Metazoa; phylum Chordata; class Actinopteri; order Zeiformes; family Zeidae; genus Zeus; species Zeus faber. Next base: position 4,920,741 of record NC_137194.1, on the reverse strand, counting down.
AACGCCAGAATTAACCCGTCTGTAATAAGTGTCTCTGTAACACAATATGAGCCGTGAGCCACGTTTCCCTTCCAACAGCTTTTTTATTTAATTTAATTGAATCTAACTTTATTTAATTAAATTTTTTTTTTTCCCCACCACCTTCTCCCGCTCCACCTGTGATGTTCCAGGTCGCTCTTGTTGCCGTCAATGTTCTGGGAGACTCCTTGGATGGTGGCGCTTTTAATACCATCGTAAGTGGCCGGACCATCACTGGTAAACTTACATCTTTACAACAGCGGATGGTGCTGTTGTGTGCGTGCGTGCGTGTGTGCGTGTGTGTGTGTGTGTGTGTGTGTGTGTGTGTTTTCTTTTTGTCTTTGTTGTCGCATCATCGGTCGTGAGCCGGAGTCTGCAGACTCCGGCGACCGTGTCTAGCTTTGCACTCGCTAACGGAGACATTTTCTTTTCTTGTGTTTGTTTGCCGGTTTGGCTGCAACGTCAGGCGGTCAGATAGGGTAGGGCCACATACGCAGATCCGCGGTTGTAACACGAGCCGGTACGGGGTGTGCGTGTGTTTACCTTTATCGGGCGTGTGTGTGTGTGTGTGTGTGTGTGTGTGTGTGTGTGTGTGTGTGTGTGTGTGTGTGTGTGTGTGTGTGTGTGTGTGTGTGTGTGTGTGTGTGTGTGTGTGTGTGTGTGTGTGTGTCTGGAATGTAGTAATGAGACAGAGAGAGAGGGTAGTGTGTAATCACACAGGAGGCCTTTAGTGAGCAGGTGTAATCAGATAGACCTGCGGACGGATGGCAAACAGAGGAAAGAGAGAACACCTTAAAATGCACACGTGCGCATGCATACAATCACACACACACACACTCACTCACTCACTCACTCACTCACTCACTCACTCACTCACTCACTCACTCACTCACTCACTCACTCAAAATTAAAGTCATACGTATGACTTTGTTTGTGAACAGATATACTAACATTATATATGAAGGCGTAGACGGATGTGAGCGCATTGTATGAAGGCGTAGACGGATATACAACGCATAGAGAATAAATACACACCCACACCAACCCACACGCACACTAAGATTCCAGTGAACAAGCTGTGCATTGTTGCTCCACTAATCCGACTCTAAGCACCTTGACCGTGGCAGCAGTCCCACTGGGTGGGTTGGCTATATCTTGTTCTACTATATCTCCTCTATGGCTGGAGCGTGTGGTTACCGGGACATTAGGTCCTATGGAGATATGCCGCGGCGCTCCGAGCGGGAAAGCACCCGATAAGGGCTACAGGGAGCGCTCTGTGTCGGCCGGGGGTGGGGGCTGGGGGGGGGGAGGGGGTACGACATGCGCCCATTCCCCCAGGCACAGGCATTGCCGTGCGCGGCCGGAGGGATGCGTGAGGTCTGAACGACAACATGAAAGACGACAGCTCACTTAAGCTCATATGGGCTGTAGGTACAAAGACACTTTTTAAAGGGAAATATCAATTTACAAAAGAGCTGTTCAGCTGCTACGACCGCTATTTATTGACAATGGACACGAGAAACAACGCGGTTGAAAGGTCTTTTAGTGCTCATTTGACAAATTACATACAATACAAGATGTTTTTCATAAAACCTTATACCTGTGCATCTGCAGAATCATATTATGATACTGCGAATGCACAGGTATACATCCCTTTAAGTTGGCTATCCAGCCATTAAGCATATAAGCATATATATATATTTTTTTTTTTCAATTTGTGAGACTTGACCGCATGGCGGTCATGGCGAGCGCCTTTCAGACGCGGCTGGATCTCCACGTGGCCGCCTATGCTTTCCTAGCCTAGCCTTCTGATGTGGTAAAGATGGATCCTTTTCGTAGAGCCCTTTGTACGTAGGTACATGCTTCTTTTTGCCTGGGCGCGGACCCGAATTGCAATACAACGTGTGGGGACCCAATTCGGGTTCTGGGAGGATGACGAAGAGGGGAGGACTTTTGGTTTTTGGTGACCCCTCGGTCAAAGTTCATTTTGTGTGTGTGTGTGTGTGTGTGTGTGTGTGTGTGTGTGTGTGTGTGTGTGTGTGTGTGTGTGTGTGTGTGTGTGTGTGTGTGTGTGTGTGTGTGTGTGTGTATTAAGGGCTAGTTTGTTTTCAGTGTGTGTGACTCGTACATCTGTGCGCCTCCTCAGCCCAGCAGAGAGCAGCTGATCGAGCACTACCTCAACAGCAGCCAGCTGGACACGACCTTGGATGGAACCTGCATGGGGTGAGGCCAGGATATTGAACCCTGGTTTCCTTGTCTTGGGACAGTAATATGATTCAGCCGAGGCAATTATCCTGTAACCAGCCAACCAGTTACCCATTCAAGGCCATGCGCCTTTTTGCCCCCCCCGATCCCGTGGAATGAGGCAAAACACACATAAAAGGAGTTTATTTGTTTGAGTAAAATAAATAAACTCTCCCTAAGGACAGAAAACTGGTTTATAAACAAACCTTCAAGCTGCCAATAACGATTCTCGGCCCTAAACCTTTGGTACAACAAGAGATAAGATAAGAACCCTTAATTAATCCCCAGAGGGGATTTCAGATATCACAACTGTAGAAAACAGTGCAAGTCAAGTTCAAGATTCAAGAGGTTATTTGTCACATAGATATACATACGGTCATCCATATATGCAGTGAAATGTCATCACACCTGGTGATTACGCACAATAAGCTCTAAAAATACTAAAATGTGCATAATCTACACAAGAAAGAAAGGGATAATAAATAAGCATTATTATAATTATTAGCATAATCATCAACACAGAGAAGCACTAAGCCAGCTCGTGAGCCCAATTTGGGCGGCTGGCAGTCAGGCTAAAGTAAGCAAGTACAGGTAGTATGTGGAATATAGTATCTAGCAGCAGTGGCGTAATAATGTGCAATGGCTGTCAAACCACAACTATCCCCATACCATCCATCACTTTGTTTGAACAGAACAATTCAGTCAGTTAAGTGTCACGGTCGACGTGGAATACATCTTGCATGCTTCTGTTATGAATACAGGAGGGAGTTGAGTTGCTTCTCCGTAAAGTCTTCCATGTTTGATGTCAGCTTTGTCCATTGATTGATAGAAATGTCGATTTTTGTATTGGGAGTAATTGGCACTTTTATAAGGAGTGCTGCAGTACCGTACCCTTCACTGAGCGTAGACGACCTGCTACTTGCCCATATTGGGCTCAGTACCAGCGAACTGTGTACATATATAGATTGTGTAGATATGTGTTATTTCTTATGTCATGACCTATCTCTTGACTGGGCTCCGGGGATTATCTTATCTTAATGCGCGCTTCCCGTACGTGGGAATGAGATGTCGGAATCAGGGCGCCCCCCCCGCGCCCCCCCTCAGTTTGAACCGCAGCTTGGGAAACGTGGACGTTTACTGAGCGCAAAGTGTTTCTAAATTTCCCATCGTAAAGCTGATCCCCCCCTGCTATCACCTGCGCCCCCCCCCCCCGGCCTGAAAAGTAAGTGCCAGTCCATCTCCCCGCTGGACGACCTGGCCTTCGACATGTACCAGGACCCCGAGGTGGCCCACATCATCCGCCTGCTGGACCAGAGGAAACAGGATGCGATCCGCCAGGAGCGCTACGAGCTGGCCAAGAGTCTCAAACAGGCCATAGCTGACCTTCAAAAGGTACGGTATGAGTGGGGAGGCTTTTTGGTCCGAAATATTTCCATATCCATGTGGCTCCAATTTGATTATGAAATTGACTTAATATCTAAATATGAATATTGGCCGTGTACTGATCATACGATCAGGAAAACCATGTCATGCCCGCATCTAAAAACCCTTATTCAAATCCTTCGGAAAGGTTCTATGAGGGTTTGGAAAGAAATAGTCGTCGAAGATATGACCACAAGCCCATTAATGCAGCACTCAAAAGAAGTTCACATTTTTTTGGAAGCATTTTTTTTTATTTTTTATTGGTATAATATCGACAGAACTTGAGCCATTTCAACAGGGCGTGTAACCGTAGTCTTTAAACATTATTCAGATTACGATTACCTCCCAACTTTTGTGTCCTCTGTTCCCATGCCGACCATGAATTCTTCATGATCCCAACAGCTGCGATGAGTGCCTGGAAGTAGTCCCCCGACTTTGTATTTGTTTCCTCCGACGACCGTCTCCGTCACCAAATAGTGCTCGCAGAGACTCTTGCACAACGCAAAATTCACCCACAGCCCTTTGTGTGCCGAAACGACGATTACAAAACAAAACCAGGGCTGGCCCCGAAATTTCACAATGCACCGGGGACAATTAATCTTGGGCCCTTGAACTTGACAATTGGTTACCAACTTCAATTCTAAACGGACCGCTAAATGGTGATTGATGAACTGGTAGTTGTTGTGAAATTTCCAAGGCACCGGAATGCCCGCCACTCGACACCAAGCGACGAACCGAGCGTCCGAAAGTCGTCCCCTCTGTGTTTGTTTCCTCCCCGGACCATCTCTGTCACCAAATAACAATCACAGAGAGTAAATCTGATCCGGGCAATCTGAAAATCCCACATTGAGCACAATGCACAAAGGGCCTCACCCGACACTTGGTTACCGACGTAATTCAGCTGAACGGACCGCCAAACAGTGATTGATGAACTGGTAGTTGTTGTAACATTTCCCACCAGTCACTCGGGGCGTGACGCTCTTGATGCTGCACCGTCGACTAGTCACGCGCTTCCTAACACTCTGCAGCTTCTTCACGCAAATTAATTTAAGCGAGTGTGTTTTTCGAGGTTGATCTTTGACGTATAACCTTTTTTTAATGTTCGCCACGTTAAAGGTAGAAACCACGCCGACGTTGCCCAACACAGCGCTCCTCTTCCCCAGACTTAGCGTAGCCTTTGTAGCTGAGGGGTTTTGCAATGCGGGTCACTTGGTCACTGGATGTTTGTCCAAACTAAAACGGATAAGTGGCGGGTATGTCAGCGGTGGAGGACAGGGGGAGGGGTGGGGATTAAGCAGAGGTTGACAAGTCTGGGGGGGCCGAGGGGCATTCCCTCGGGACCCGTCCCGCCCAGAATGCCCGTTACGAGAGCTTGGAATCTCCGCAGCCCACGGCGGACGGACTGGCGTCGATCGACAGCGCCGCAAACGTAAACCTCGGCTGATTTCAGGTTGGGGAGCGACTGGGTCGTTTCGACGTGGAGAAGCGCTGCGCCATCGAAAAGGAAGACTACGACCTGGCCAAGGAGAAGAAGGAGCAGATGGAGGAGTACAGGACGAGCGTCTACCAGCAGCTGCAGGTCCACAACCTGCTGGACATGGCCACGGTCAGTCGGCGATGACCACAGAGCGAGAAAAAGGCACAAAAAAATAAAAAAGTAGCGTCGGACGTTGAACTGAATACGACGACGTGCAGCATTGTAGTACTGGACGGGATAGAGAATAGTAATGGGTGCCGACCCATGTAGAAATTGGCTCGAAACGTCAGCTGCTGGGGTATTACAACGACTTACATGGAGGTCAGAAGTTTGTGTTCATAATAAGTTCATAATAATAATAATAATAATAATAATAATAATAATAATAATCCCATCTCCTCCCACCCCATGGACACAGGTCCCCAGGGTTACAGAGCCCTCCCCAGCCCAGGAGCCTCTTTTCCAGCTACCTTCTCCTGGAGGCCAGCCAGCCACCGGTAAACCTTGTGTCTCCGCCCACCCCCTTAAGAAGGGGAGGAGATCTCAGCCCCGCCCTGGCGGAGAATCGGAGCGGGTCGGGGCTGCCCCAAGAGACTCCACCCCCCCGCAGAGCCACCCGGCCACACCCTGCGTGCGCCCCGCCCTACCCAGGGTAGATGTAAGTGTGCACCCCGAGGTATCCGTATGTGATGATCTGTAAGCGTGACCTCCTGTAACCTGGCACCAGCTGGTCTTTTGACGCATAGCACCATCAGGCCGAACATGCAGAGAGAAGCTTTAGCTGCGCTGCTCACCGCAGAACCCCAATCACAATGTCTTGGATTTACAAAATAATACTTGCTCCTTTTCCACCGCCGGAATCATTTCAGGAATCAGAACCTTAGTTCCCGGTACTCAGGCCTGTCTTCCACAGGTGGATCCTGGTTCCCAAACTGGTTCCACTTGTATAGTTCCCGGTCCCAGGGAAGTCCCTGCAAGCGAGCTGGTACTTCTCCGGCAACCGGGACCTTTGGGGCACAGTTTGTAGTCGTGCTACCTGAGATGCTTGTGTTATCAGACAATTTCCAAAAACAATTTACAGTCAGGAAGCAACAAAGAACATTTTTAGGGATTTCCGGGAGTTTCCCATTTCCCGTCTCCCGTTTCATTTGTCCTGGGCTTGAATGCTTCCTCGTTTAGTTCCTGGACCTTGCTGGAAAGGTGCCTATTACCGGTCATTGATTATAATCTTTGGCGTCAGTATTTTCCTTCTGTGGGGCAAAGCGTTGCGTTAAGCACAGCTTGTGTCGCGTACAGTTAGGAGAAATAAAACGATCCGCCCGACAAGGAGCACCTTGTCCCCTGCGTCAGTAAGCCCGCGCGGTATTGGAACATGGAAAACATGGAGGGATTATGACCAGCGAGGGGGGACTTTCTACATTTTACTCTCCAACAGTGAGAGCGGCAGCGCTGCAGCTTAGGGTTTCACTATTTAATTAAAGGCGTGCAACAGTTGGCTGGCTCTGGGGTCGGCTGACATGGCCTGGAGGCAGGGCCCTGAGCCTCGCGAGACGCCCCGCGACGCCAGCCACGCTCGGGCACACGGGCGTGGAGGAGATGTCGCCCAAGTTGGATTCCTGCGTCGAGGGGGTTTCATTTATGAACGGCTAAACTTGAATTGGTCACTGTGACATTCGAACGATAGGCCCGTTCACGGACAACACTGCAGATGGAACTGGGGCAGAGTTTTTCAAAACAGCATACCCTTTTTTTTTTTTTTCCTTCCAAACCGAAAGTGCACTGATCCTGTAGCTTTTGATTTTGTTAAAGGAGCACCCATGATGCTCCTTTTTACACAAGTGGAAAGGTTTCAGTGGGAGGAGCCACCCTCCTGAGGCCATGAGTTCTGTGAGCCAATGGGGCGTGAGCGCAAGGTCTGGGTTCCGTGAGCCAATGGGGTCTGAGCGTGGCTTCCGGGTTTCGTTCTGTTCGTTCTGCTCCGACTTTGGTTGCCGTGCTCCAGGCCGGTGGGACAAGGACACCGCACCCGGACGCATGCGGGGATTTTTTTCTTCGCGTAAACGTCGGATAATAAAATAAAACAATATAAATACATCTACAATAAAAACACACTATATTTTATTGGTTTTGTTTGGAGAAAGGCACAGAGGATCAGATGGAGCAGATGACCATATACGGTACATAAGTCTGTGGAGAGCTGACGTCAGCTCGCTCAGAGAGTAGAAAAAACCTCTGAAAACGGAGCGTTCAGAGCGGTCGGAAGCCTGAGCGTTTTGTTCACAGTGATTACTTTGTCATTAGTTTACCTCATTGTCTGACACTTTGGCCACGTCTAATATGAAGATCCCACATTGTAACATGATATATATATATATATATATATATATGACAGAAAATAAGATAAAGCATAATAGATCCCCTTTACTTTTTTTGTGTTACATTTACATTTACATTTAGACATTTAGCAGACGCTTTTATCCAAAGCGACTTACAATTGTTCAAACACCGACGGACGCAGCCATCAGGAGCAATTAGGGTTAAGTGTCTTGCTCAAGGACACTACAGCATGCTAGCAGGAGGAGCCTGGGATCCAACCAGCAACCTTTAGATCACTAGACCACCAGCTCTACCGCCTGAGCTACCATCCCCGTTACACATATTGCATGCCCGTGCTTATGCCTTGATGAACCTGATTGCACTTATTGTATGTATTTTCATGATGTTCCCGTTGTGTACGTTAAGGTCACCGGTGTGCCCTACGACGATAGGCCCTTGCCCGTACTGCACGGCAAAGAGGGAGCTGTGGAGGTCTCTCCACAGAGCTCAGCGGGGATGTACACCCTCTTACCTGAAGCCCAGTCTTCTCCACTGAGCCCCGGGAAGGCTGCGGAGCCCACCCCCCTGACTGAGAAGGCGCAGAGGGAGGCTGGCCTTCCCATAGAGGTCTACGGAGAGGACCTGGTAAGATGTGCCATCCATATACTACAGAATGTTGTCTAAAGTATATCATGTCAATTTCCCAGCTACTGGATATACTATATGTGTTTTTTACAATAATTCCTAACTTTCTCCTATATTAAGTGTACAGCGCATGACAACCAGGTTCTGATATTTACAATAGTGTACAATAGCAATACAGGATGGAACAAAACAGTTTTTGAACCCTTTAGTTACTAAGGGTAAAGAGCTCAACCTTTGCCACGATGGCCGCGTCTTAAAGTGATCATTTAAGGTATGCGTTTGGCAGTTCCATGAAGTTCCTTGATGGTTCTTTGCTGTTTGCCAATTATTTTACTACCTAAGATAACCCTCTCTGGATGTTATTGAGAGAGCGAGACCGGCCTATTACACTGAAACCCAGCGCTGACTTGATGAAGCACGTGTAAAATTTATTGTAGACTGACGGATTCACAATCAGTCTCCGGTATTTGTTCCACAGAAATATCCTTAATGCCATTAAAAGTGTGCAATTCGTGAATAATGGTTTCAAAGGTCAGTTTGTCCCCTAAGATGATACCCAGGTATTTGTTGGGTATATCAAGCTACTTTGAACACTATTGTTGGAAGAGTTTACAGAAGGATGTGGTCTATCCTCCTGCTTAATAAAGTTTGTTGGAGGGCGGCCACCAGCCATATGCTGTGTGTGAATTTCCCTGTGGTGAAGCAGTAAATATGACCTTGACTGCACTGCGTTGACTTCTGTGTCGAACCTCCTGAGGTCTCTGGGTAATTTGTGACATTATCCAAACGGCAATGTGTCTAGAATGGTAAATGCGCTGGGCAAATCAACAGATTTAGCCTTGGGGCTTCAAGGTTGAACAAACAAGTCTCAGGATCCACTGTTCTTTAAACACTCTCTCGGTCAGTGAAAGCGCAAGTCATTTCATAAAGACGGTTGACCATGGGCGACCTCCATGAGGATGGCCCTATGCGCTCTGTGAGTGAGCGATTAAACAGATCACAGAAAACATGAGCCAGTTCAGCATGACAGGGTTTTAGCATATGATAGTTCTAGATATTATCTCACTTGGACCTGTAGCCTTTATAATCATCAGCACTTCATAAACATACTCCACTATTGTCAGTGCATCTCCGTTGTCCTTGGTAAACAACAGAGTCTCTGATGGATCTCCGAATCCTGTTCTGGTATTTATCAAATCCATGACAAGACGTGTTGAGAGGCTGAAACACAAACAATACTGTCATCCGACTGTGGGCCACAATCGTTTTGCCTCGACGAATTTCCAGGCGGAGTACTCGCTCCTTTCCAAGCATTTCTTATGTGTTCCAGAAACAGACAGTGAACTTCTCCTGAAGCCCCTTTGTTCTCACCTTCATATGTCCAGTGGCCTCCTCCAGCGCCTCATCTGGGGTGAGATTCAGCGGGGGCTTCGTCCCCCAATCTTTGCAGTCAAAACTGTCTTTTAAACTCACACAAACATTATCAACGGCATTGTGACGTCGTCGGAGAGGATGGAATAAGGTGACTAGCATTGTGATCTGCCTTGCTTAGTGATGGATTCTTCATTTGTTTTTAATTTGATTCATATTTGACGTTGCCATAGCACAGGTTTTGCTTGCTGATGGTGTGATGGCAGGGTTATGCCTGGATAACGCCTGTTCAAATCGCCAAATAGCGGCTGTTCAAATCGCCTAGTAATGCAAACAATGGGGATTCGGTCGACTTGACTCTAGGCGTTGAACACATTATAAAAAAAAAAAAAAAAAGCAAATACCACTCTTGAGTTGTTGGCTCAGGGTGGAACTTACACAAGGGTCAGGAAAAGTGGTCCAAACTGACGCAGGTACACCGGGGGTCTGAATAACCACGCTGACAGTATGTCTCATGGGTGACAGCTGTGCAGCTCGAGCCTTGTCGACGTAATCGCAGCGCCCGTTTCCCATTGGTAACTCAGTCTCTGTCGCGTCGGTATATTGTGCCCCAAAGCCCTCCACCAAACTCTCACTATGTGCGATGGAATGATCCAGCTAAGTCAGTTCAATGATTTTTTTCATTTTATTTTTTTTTATTAGAATGTGTTCCTGTCAAACTGTTAATTGCATAACATATTGTTAAAAAAAATCCCATATTTGACTTTTACCCCATATTTAATTAAGTGCCACTTTAAAAATAAACAGCCATTCAATGTATTTGCGATCAATCACTTGGAATTTAATGCGGCGTATGCAGTCTCCCTGTTCCAGAAGTGCAGGATTTATTATTTACCAGTACAGTTTTTACACAAAAACATCCAGTTTTTACTCAATAAAGTCCCGTAGCAATGGAAAGCAACGGGGAGACGTGCGGGTTTCTTTGGAACGGGACGGAACGGAATAGCCCCTTCACTCGGCGCACCCAGGATGTGGGCACGGCGGAGCCACGATCACGGGCGTTCATCGCGGGCGCCCGTGATCTGCGCCCCGTTTTGTCTTTGGTAGTTTCCACCATGTACTATTTCAGGGCCCTCCGGCTCAGAAACACAGATGAAGGGGTAGAAAACACACAAGTTTATGTCTATGTGACAAAAAATCTCTTGAACTTGAACTTGAACTTGAACTTGGAGAGGGGGCTTGATAGAACAAGCCCCGGAGCAAGATGGACACAGGTCATGACGGGGCTCCTCTCCTGAGCGCGTGTGGGGATGGGAGTTTTACCTGTTGCTCGTTAGACCAACCAACGAGCAACAGGTATGCAGCCACACTGATCTTGGTCCCCAATTACCGAGACCCAGGACAGGCGTGGCCGCTCAAACCACACCGTCCCCACACCACAGGGTCCATGTGCCTTGTATTTTTATTCCTTGAGCACCTGCCCCTTTTAACATCTCTGCACGGGGCCTGTAGAGCGGGGAAGTGAGATCAGATCACCGGTGGTTACTCGACAGCTCTGAGCAGTGAGGGCGAGAGCATTTGCCCCCTCTCCCTCTCTCCTGTTTCACAACACGGTAAACTGCACTTACACAGTTTCAATGCTCGTCCGTCATCAATGACAATGTACGACGATTTAATCACAAATCTGCCCAAGCCTACTGTGCTCCTCTATATGCTGTCCACTTTGATGTCGAAAAATACACAAAACGTTGCAGTTTCAAATGGAATTTTGGGACTTGTAGTGTAATCCACCCAATACAGAGGATTACGGATCTTATGGGCACTTCAAATGCATTCTAGCGGTGCAAACGTTTACGCCTTTAGAAAACGCATTATAGTCACACGTGTCTGAGTGTATTTTTTTGATGCATTGAATAACAGTAAAATCACGTTTTATCAGGTAATATCCCTCTTCAGACTCTGTCAAAGTCCTTAGTTTCGCCTTCTTTCTGATTGCTAGCAAACCTGGATCGCTCATTGTTGTCAACCCATTTGTGGTCACTTTGAATGTTCCTGTGTATATGTCATCGATTTGTTGAAATCCAGTGACAAACATGTTTAGTCCTGTTGATATGATATATATTTTATTTATTTATTGTAGAGAGACAGGAAATGTGGGGTAGAGAGAGGGAGAGACATGCAGCAAATGACCTTCGGCTGGATTTAAACCCGGGTCGATGCAGGCGTATCCGATTGAGCCACCACAACGCCCCGTGTTGATATTAGTTAGGCCTCGTACATTTGTTTCGGCGTTCCGCTTAAAAGGAGCTAATGTAGGATAATCCAAGAACGGGAAAACCCCACACATTGAATTATCAAAAAATAACTCTGTCTCAAAGACAACTGGTGCTACATGTCGCCATCCTCTCCGTGCAAGATGCTGTAGCCTCTGCCTGGTCTGACCCCTGCTAGGTGGCCGGTGCCTATTCTAAAAGCTGGTGTCACAGGGAAGAGGCTCTCCAGGCGGTCCACAAGAAGCTGTCGGAGGCGTCGGCCGGCGTCCCCAAGGAAGAGCTGAGGAGCATGACGAGAGCTGCCGTGGCACTGGTGAAGAAAGCCCTCCCGGATAAAGTATCGTCCGTGAGTCATTTCCTTGAAAGCTGCCGACTCGCTCTCGCGTTCTGGCGGTGAATGCTGAAAAGGTGCCAGGCTTAGTAGAGATGTGTGTTTCTGTGTTTTTTGTCAATTTATTTTTCATCAACCGTGTTTCTCTGGATTCCTGTTCACAGCCGAGTGTATGTTTGTATTGGTAATACACACACACACACACACACACACACACACACACACACACACACACACACGCTCTACAATGTTCCCTCTGTTTAACACGTCATGCTAGCTCTCTCTCCCAGAGTCCGCTACCTTAAACAAATATCATTGACAAGGACGGCCTTGTCACCCCTCTAAATAGCCAGTTTGCATGGTGAAAAAAAAGACGGTAATGCAGCAGTTACATGTGATTCACTTAAGACAGCTGTTCCCAAACGCGGCAGAACAGTGTATTTGTATTCAAGATGTAGGTTATTTTATTTTATTTTACTTCTCCACAAGCACCTTGCGTAAGAGGGACACTTTCTCCGTGACTCTCCTACCCCGCCCCTCCATGTCGACAGCTTTCCTACAGCGGCAAAATGGCTAGAGCCGGCCCTGTAGAGGGGGTACGCAGCTGGTAGGTTGAATGCGGGAACGTGTGACAGACTGTATACGCTTTGGGAACCACTGATTTAAGAATCTGCGCTAATATAATGCTGTTATTAGCTTTTCGCTGTTAAAACTGCTGTTTCAGAAGGTGGCAGACCTGTACTTGTACTCCTACCCGAGAGAAAACAGAAAACACTATAGACTTTTGGGTTTTGTCCATTTTCAGGTTTTCCAGGCTGCCCTGAAACTTCTGCATCTGCTGCTGAGCCAGCTGATCCCGTGTCGGGGCCTGGGCCGGGCCGAGGTGGCCCACTGCCTGGAGCAGACGTGGCCAAGCCTCCTGTCCAGGAGTGGAGACGCAGCCAGCCGCCTCAGGGCCACAGCCAGTGCCTTCATACAGGTACTGCACGGCGCCGCATCGACGGAGAGGGCAGGTCTGCTTTGGAGACAGTATCACTATACTGTGTTGATTTCACTCTTAAAAGTGTCATAACACACACACCCACAGAATGAGGAGTTTTGTTGTTCAAGTCACAACATTTTTGAAGGAGATTAGTTATCCTTCAAGTCCTATAAATTTTCTTGAACTCTGGAATCTTTCTTGTGCAACTGGAATGACGTTAAAGAAATTTGACAACTCTCAACTATTTGTGGTAGGGACTACGATTTCATTTCGGGAACAGCATTTCCATCAGCCCCAGAGAGAGTACGGATAACTCACAATCACAGAGTACAGCTACAAATACTGAAATCTTCACTAATAGCGAGGTCACTGATTTTGAGCCTGTACTGTATGTTTAGGTATTGCAGCAATATTATGAGCACTGTATTGGACACGATACCCAATGTTTATAAAGTGCTGGCTTATCTTATAATATCTTATCTTATGTTTGAACTCATAATAATGTAGGATGCCAATAAACTGCAGGATATGTTGAGTAACAAACGTCACCCCTGACTGGACAGAGCTCGCGCTACAGTGAATGGCAAGTCGAAGAGATGAGTGTGTTTTAATTTGAGATTTGGATTCATTTCCGAGTTTCTGCAGACCATGTACTTAATGTTTCTTGATGGAAATAGTAATACATATAACACATTTAAGCCTGCTTGATAGTCGCCACAAGCGAGCCGCGTGGCTCATGGCACGTGCACTACCAGCGAGCACAAAGTGTGTGTGGGGATGGTAGATTAAACCCGTGCTCATCGATTTCTCTGATGAGCAACAGGTGCACAGCCACCCCTGATCCAGGGCCCAAATAACTAGACCCAAGACAGGTGTGGCTGCTTAAATCACACCACCCCCGCACCGCAAGCAGTACAAATAAGATACAAAGTGTTAAATATATGTACATCTGTTGTAGGCAGTGTAGGTTTTTAAAATATATATAGTCTTGATTTTTTGCAAAGTGTCAGTGTAATAATTACAAAGAAGTCCCGTATTAAAAGGTATTAAAATAGTCGTAATCTTTGGAAAGAGACACGGCTATCTCCTTCAGTGAATTCAACACCGCCTGCTTATCTTTGTGCTCACGCATGGATGGATGGATGGTACAGATTGTACCCCTTCCTTCGGAACGTGTCCATCTGGAATTACCTGAAGCGCACGGCGCGGAGTGCACAGCCCCGCGCGGCGCTGTCGCGAGCGACGCCATTTATGCCGGCCGCATTCAACTACGCATTAAAACGGGGATGGAGAGAATCTCGCTGTATCATAACCCGGGAGTTTATCTCGAAGTCCTCTCGGAGGGTGTGTGTTTGGGTGACAAAAAGAACGACATGGAGGGTGTGTCAGCGATTATTGCTTGTTCGGTGACAGAGTTAGACCACAGCTATCTGGCCTCACGCCCCGTCTCTCCGCTCGGTTAAATCATAGCCAGCCCCTTCTGACACGGAGACAGCGTCTGATAAAACGCCAAAGCCGCATCGTGCTTGATTATCCCGTATCTGCGTGTTCTTTGACACGACCATTCAAGGACTTTGTGGGGAGAGGGGGAGGGGGGGGGGAGAAGGAGGGAGAGGGGGGGGGAGAAGGAGGAGGAGGGGGGGGGGGGGATCTTTTAACTTAGCCTTGTTAATTACAGTTAAGCAATGTCCAGTTTTAACGTAGCTGCTTTGATGAAAATCTTTCAAGAACCATGTTCTTGAAAAATGGCTGTGAAATAGCCATGAAGACAGTACATAGTCCTTGAATAAATGTCATCATCATTATATCAAATGTACACTTTGAATCAAATGGATATTCTCTTTTTTTCTTTTGTTTTACATAAATGGATTTCACTATCAATGGTTGATAGACATTTGTCGGCTTTGGTTTAAATTCTATGATTCAAAACCTAAATTTCAGGAGGCAGGGCGTTTCATTGTAATTGATTTATCTAGAATTTGACTACCTTTTACGGAGTTAGCAGCCCCATTTTATTACTGTTTTCAAAAAAGGACATGGCTCTTCTAAAGGAGGTGCGGGCCCTGCAGATAATCCCCAATGAGCTGGTCAAGCCCTTCAAGTCCAACCTCCCCACGCGGCTGGCACGGAGCCGGGCTGAGCTGCTGGAGAGGCTGCTGGCCCAACTGGGCACGGACAACTCTGGCTTCACCTTGGCCAATGTCATGAAGGTAAGCACCCGAACCAGACCACCCACCCAAAACCAGCGGTTTAGATGAGGTGGAAAAACAAACAAAGTCTCATCATATGGACACTCCCTACCCACACATTGCACTCCGTGGTCCCTTCAGTTTGCCACTTCCCGCATTGGCGGTTCCACCAAAACGACAGAGATGAATACGCAGGTTAATCAGGTGCACCTGTGCCCCCCCTCTGGCCCAGGGAGCCTTCTATAGGTGTTGTAGTTTGTGACTTCCGCCATGTTCAGGACCTCCACGTTGCTCCCGGTCCAGGGGTTAACCCCTTGATCATGCCATGGAAAAAATGGGGGGAAACCGATGTGTACTGGAAAGTACACAGGGAGGAAATAGCAGTGCTGCACAGGAAGTGATGCGGGCACCTCACAAAACTTTTTCCATACTATTTGATGCATACTATGGTTTCAGACACACGGAAAATGCCCACATACCAACTCGGTGTACTTAGTAGCACGCTCATATGCCAACGGGTAAGCAGCAGTGGAGTAATGCGTGGTTAAAGAAACAAAAAGGAATATAACAAGCTGAGTTATCGGTGCTGCAGTTGACCGGTGTGTGGAATTGAACGACTGTCTTGTACACCGGCGCTGGCGGGCGTTACGGTTAAAACGGAGATAGGCTGCATCTCACAAAGCTAAGAAACCATCGTTTTTACACCATTTAGCAGCGTCTGTGGGCTGCGGTTTGCTGTTTATTGGTTACCAGCTTTGCTTTGCTTGGTCCGGCCGCGGGGGAAAAGGGACAGAGAATCGGTGCGTGAATCACCGGCTGAAATCACTCCCTGTGCTCCATCTAAACAGCCTGTCAGCGGCCCTTCTGTCGGCTTAGCCGATGCTGTCACATTTGGCGCCCGCTCCTGCGCCTCCGCCTCCCGCCGTCGCCTCCACCCCTCCCTGCCTTCCAGCAGTGACTTAGTATCTATGTGTAAACTATCCAGTTGTTGACAGGGGCGGGCTGGGCCTGCGAGCCGTCCTGTGCCCCCCAGCCCCCACCCCTAGTTTTACAACCATACCATCCATCATCCGACCCTCCTCTCCATTCTTTCAAACCCTTCTCTCCGGACTGCGCACAGCATTTTACAAGCGGGGGGCAAATTGTTAGGTTGCTCCGAGCCCCCCGCCCCCACCTTTTTTCTTTTTCTTCAGAAGAACGCTAAGAGGGATGGCATTCGGTGGTCTCTGTTTGCATGTTTGTGCATGCTTTCTGGAGCTGCCTGCGCGGCCCCTTTGTGCTGGCTGCCTCTCCTGTTTGCCTGGGAACACCCCCCCCCCCCCCCCCCCATCTGGAGTGAGAGGTGACAGACGGACAATGCTCCCGTTCCATACAGGATTCGTCTCAACGGCTCAATTAGAAGATTTTGACGCCTTTCAAACAAGATCCCTCGATACCAATGGAAACTCTGTCGCACTCGGCCAGAGCCTTTGTCCTGTGGCGCACCATCGCAGCATGGAAGCTATATAGAACGGGAATGGCGATGTAATGCTCAGGAAGGCGTAGCTTTACATGCATAAACATGTTACGAAGCATTCTGTTTGGGTTTGCCTGTATGCCTTTGTTTTGATCCAGGCGAACAGATGCTAAGGCCGAGGGAAGTGATGAGGTCGATCTGATCTTGGCATCACAAATCTGCTGTGGGCTATAGGTCCAGGCTATGGAGAGCCCCGTCTTAAGCCTGACCGGGCGTCCTGTTTATTCCCAGGAACGTCTCGATTTGAATCCAAACGTCCCAGTGTCCTGAGGAATCTCTGAAATACACTGTACTGTACTATAACCCAGACATTTTTATAAGGTTACGTTGGTTTTGGGAGTTTGCAAAACCTTCTTTAATTAATGCACGACATTACATTAAAGATGGTGGTGTCCAAAATGACACCAATATTTCTGGCAACCTGTTTAATATTAATATTTTTGGTCAGTGAACCAAGCTTATTGTGAAGCAGGCTGGTGGAATGTATTTGACCAAAGACTTTGACCTCAGGTTTATCATCATTCAGAGTTTTGGGACAACCAAAATGTTATGACAGAGGCAGACAAGGAAATGATCTAAACTGCTGGAGTTATTAGATTTGAGAGGAACATACCGTATAGCTGTGTATCATCCACATAACAGCGATGGGAAACACTATGGCTCTGGATGATCTGGCTGAGGGGAAGCATGTATATTGAGAACAATAGAGGGCCAAGAATGGACCCTTGAGGAACACCGCACTTTAAATCAGCAACAGAGGAATTGGCATTTGATATCAGAATGGAAAAGGTATATGGGACAGGTATGAATGTTGGAGTTCTAGCACAATTCACTTAAGACCAACCAATGTTGACAGTGCAGGAGGACGTGTAATGACTTTCTCCAGTACCAAAGATAAAAAAAAAAAAAAGATAATTTATAAATTGCTCTGTGCTTATTTCAGAAGCAGTTGAATAATTGCATGTTTCAAACAGTTTGGAAAGTTGCCAGAGGTCAGAAAACTGTTAATAATCAAATAATAATAATATTAAAAGGGCAGAGGGTGGGGAAAACCTCTTAAAAAGTTGGTTGGGATAATATCGAAAAAAACAGGTGGAGGATTTAATTTGAGAAATGAATTTACAGAGTGCAGAGATGACAGTAGTTTGAAACTCTGTGAGGGAAGCAGGGTTATTGTTGACGGTGGGTAGATGTCATCTAACACCTGATGCTCTCTATGTTCCCAATAAAATGAGCAGCAAATTTCTCTGTCCAATCACTTCCGGGTTGCAGATCTGTACTGGCTGGTCCGTTGAGAACAGAGCTGATAACATTGAACAAAATATTTGGGCTATGACTGTTTTGAGACATGTCAGAAAAGAATGCTGATCGTGGGTCTCTTACTGCTGTCTAATAGTTTGCCATTAATTATTTGAGGGTGTTGTGAATGATTGCTGAGTTAATAAGTTTCCAATTGCGTACATATTTTTCTGCAGAGGCGTTTCAGGGACAGGGTGTGATCGTCAAGCCAGAGGAGGATGTTTGATTTTGGCTTTCTGGTTCTCAATTGCGCAATGGGGTCCAGGATGGAAAGACAGTTACTGTTAAAAGTTAATAATTCATCTTGTGGGAATGTCGTGGGAATAAAACAATTGGAGAAGGTGTCACTGAATTTGGCTTCAAAGTCAGCAGTAATAATGCAAGATCGTATGATGGGTTGAGATTTTAAAAACAAAGAAAAGGAAAGATAAAGGAATTTTAAAATGACATCTTTGTGCTACTATACAAAGATATCTAGTAAAACTACATTCTCTAGGCAGAAACTGGATGAGAGTACCAGATCAAAGATATGATCTCTGGAATGTGTTAGTTCTTAAACTGCTTGTAGCAGGTTGAACGATTCAACAAGGTCCAGGAACTCACCAGACTTGGCTGTGGAAGGCCAACATACATGGATGTTAACCTCGCCCAGAATAAGCACTTTGTCATACTTAGATGACAGTGTCATCGGCATAGAGGTGTATTTTTGCTTGAATGTCCTTACCCAAGTCATTGATAAAAATAGGGAACAAAACAGCTCCCAAAATGGAACCCTGGGGGGACACTTTTAATGATCTCAAGATAATCCGATTTGTGGTCCTCTGCATGGGCACACTGAGTTTGATCTACCAAATAATTGCTGAACCATTTAAAAGTCTTAGGACCGAAACCAGCATTCTTAAATATGTTCAGCAGCAATTTGTGGTCCACTGAATCAAACGCCTTGGATAGATCCACAAATGGACAGCAAAATGCTGACACCATTTGTCACAACCATAGCAACAGTAATAGTACTGTGGCCATCTCTAAATGTGTTTGGAAATCGGACGGTAGTTGTTGAACTCCGAGGGGTCTCCACCTTTAGGTCAGGGTAGAACATACGCAGCTTTCCAATTTGTAGGTACTGAGTAGGACAGAAGACTCAAAATTTATTTTGGATAATTGGGCTCGCCGATAACATCTGCCGCCACCTTTAAGAGATAAGAATCCAGATTGTCTGGGCCTGCAGACTTTTTGTGGTCAATGTCTTTCAGCTTTCAGCTTTACAAACTTGAGCAACGGAAATATGTTTAAAATCAAACAAATCCAGATTTCCATCAGTTGCAGTCGTGGCAGAACATGGGACAGATGTATTTACATTTGAGCACGGTGAAAGTGTTTGTTAAACCGACTAACCATGGCAGCTTTGTCCTTTTTTCAACTGAGACAACCAGAATGTGTTCAGAGAGGTTTAAAGGAACATTTGTACCTAACAAGGATTTCATTTAATTCCAGTATTTTTCGGAGTTATTTAGGTTCTCTGTAAATGACTTTAGATCAAACTTTGATTTGGATTTTATGATCATTAACGTGCACTTGTTCCTCGGGATTCTAAATGTCGTCCAATCAACAGGGGAGTTTGAAAATCTAGCTTGGGCCCAATAATTATTTCTTATGCGTATTAGCTCTGAAAGACGGCGTGAGTTTTTTCTACTACCTCGGTGAAAAGCAGCGTATAACCTAGGTACAGTGGGTTTTTTTTGTCAGTGAGTGTGCATTACAATAACAGGATAAAACAAATAAAAGCTTACAAAGACGCACAGGGTTAACATTTCAATGAGGAGTTATAAATAAGTCATAAATATCAAAATATCAATAATCATAAATATATTTTCATATCCGTCGCCTCTGTGCGCCCCAATCGCGGATTGCATGGCTTTTGCGGTCGCTAAACCGGCACCAACAACAGAAAAAGCGAGTGTCTAATTCACAAAGCACCGGCACACGGTGAAATGTGGCGCTAACTGCGCTGCCACGCCAATAGCGTCTCGGTGCGCCGGTGTTATTTGCCCGTTTTTAAATGTGGTATTATGCATGCTTTTGATGCAAAATTTCTTTGCAAATGAGCCTCGTTGCAAATTGCGTCCAATTCGCAGACACCGGCGCTAATTGCCACACGCAGTTAGAGCGACGCTATTACCGTCTGCAGAGACCAGGTGGTAACTGCACGAGACCAAAAAAAAAAGCCACAAAACTCCTTTGATACACCCACTTTGATGGCCAAGACCTCAAAGCGTTTAGTTTTAGTCATTGACGGAGTTACAGATATAATGAGCTCGTATTTGACGTGCAACTAGGGTGCAACGGATCACAAAACTCACGGTTCGGATCGTATCACCGTTTTCAGTCACAGATTGGATCACTTTTCAGATCAGCCAAAAAAAGACAAGGCTAACTTTGACAAATATAAGACTTAAATATATCGTTGCTTTCCATTTATTCTGTTAAACACATAAACTAAAGAACTTTTGCCCATTTTCTTAAAAGAAAACAACATTCAAGATGTCCAATGTTCGAATAAATCCTTAAAACATGTAAAATATTCAATACTCAATTGTTTAATGAAAGTGGAATATCAGGCACGCATGATACCTTCTTCCACTATAAAAAAAGTATTATTAGATCTGTCCCGGTTCAGAATTGAGCGAGTTACAGTCGATTTTGTAGAGAAGTCGGCATCTGTCAATACACAATGTAATTTTCTTTACGAGCGGATCTTGACTCCTCCAATCTGGCGGATGTGCAGCCCCATAGCGGCGACACGCTGTGCAGCAGCTCATTCACGTATCGCGACATGTCGTTAAGCAATAGCAGCAAACAGTAGTGGGACGAACCGTAGAGTACCAGAGTACCGGAGTAAAACACTGCACGCATCTGTCGTGTCCATCTTGTTTCACTGCAACTCTGAACCGAGATTGAGTGAATTATTACTTTAAAAAGTAACAGCCGCCGTAAAAACTGTATTTCACTGTGAGGGTTACATTTTGCAATTAATCCGCGGTTCACATGCGAACCGAAATGAGGGGCGGGGGCGATCCGTACAGATCACGGGTCATATATGTTTCGTGACACCACTAATGGCAACCCCGCATCCTTTACCTACCCAAGCCGTTCTATAGATTTTGTATCCATCAATCAAAATGAAGTCATCAGTAACCGATTTTTTAAGCCACGTTTCGGATGGAACCATTACTGTATGTCAGCATCTGTCGTATTTGCCCGGATCCTGATCATATCCATTTAAGGGACCAGACTTCTAACATTAAAATGTATAAAACCGAGGCCTGTTCGACTTTTGAAATCTGAGGGAGTGGGTAAACATTGCACAGAGGGAGTCGGCCCCGGATTGGGCTGATCGTTTCCAGACAACAATAATACAAGCATAACGCAACTTTACTTTGACAGAAAATGATTTATTAGAACCGCCGTCACCCGCAGACTGTGAGAAAGAGCCCTCCGCGACGATGAAATAGCCATTTAACAGCATTGGACTCTGAAGATGCAGGATCTCGTTGACTTGGTGACGTGGTAACTCTTCAGCTGGTGAAATGACTCAGGAACGCTCAGCAAGCTGTTGTGCCCATTGAGTGAATTCAATCCCGGGTTGCAATGGAATAAGCATCAGCAATGTGTAAAAATAAAAATAAAAAAAACAACACATGATTCCGTACACATGATGCCAACGTAAATGCTGTTTTGTGGAGGACAGACCGGGTAGCAGTGTGGGGTCTCGGACTGAACAGCGGACGTGGTCAGATCCGCAGAGCAGGAGAAACGCAGCCGCTCCGCCTCGCCCAGGGCCCGCGGCTACTCACAGTCAGTGTGCTGCTCGGCCATGAAATCTAGAATCCAGCAGCGGGAGCGAGTCCTTCATTCAGGTTTGAAATAAAGAAGGTAATCCCCTGTGAGTGCAGATCTGCACATAAATAGCAGAATAGTGAATGTCTGGCAAACACTGTACCACTTAGAGGATCCGTAGAGTGCTTCTCTGTCCCCCCTCAGGTGCTGCGCACCAGCGGGTGGATTCCAGGTGGGGCTTAGGCGTCAAACAGTCCAGATTTAGAGTTCTGCGGCAGTCCAATAACATCGAACGAAAATGTATCAAATGGCCGTCCCAGACTGAAGGGAAGATGTTGTTCTTGGAAAGTACCGTTCATTCAGGCCCAAATGACATCAAATGTCACGCGGGAATACACAGACCTCAGGTACTGACACACAAACAATGGACTGACTTGGCAGCCATCTTGGCAGAACAAGTTCAGTAACATACCAACCTACTTGCCTCTCACGACCAACTTCTTTAATTACCGACACCGTAACACAATCGTGGCCACCGTCGAAAAAACAAATAAAAGGGAACATATACTCGCATCTACTCAAAACCCCGACTGGAACGTATTCATTTTATCTTCTGCTCCTTCGGCCAACCAGCTCTGCTGCGGGCGCTCCCATTGTGCGCCCGCTTTCAGTGTGTACATTTTTCCTTTCTCAGTTACTTGGGTGATTTGCTGTGAGGCAGAAACAAGAGTGGGGGAAAAAAAAAAAATGGGCGGTGATTGAATTTCCTGTAAGGTAAATGAGGAGTGGCTAGCAGAGACAACAGGGAATAATGGCAGCCTGTCTCCGGGCCCGTTGAGGGGAGGGATGGTTGCCCTTTGTACAAAGTTTACTTACTGTGTCTTACTTACTGTGTGCTGCTGACGCTCATCGCGGAAACGGTGATTAGGTCGCAGGCTCGTCTTTGGCCTTTTCTCGGGCAACTTTTAAGGCCAGGATAAGTCCTTCTACTGGGAAAAACGAAAATATAGAGTTTCTACTTTTTTTTTTACATTTTGTCTCGGAGCTACTTACACTCAGGATATGGGATTGTTTCTATTTGCGGGGTCGTCACGTGTCCCGAAACCATGAATTCAACACTGCTGGAAAAAAAACCCCGGAAACTGAGAAAAGAATCAAATGTCCCGGGGGGAAAAAATGGGGTGGTGGAATCTACAAAATAGAGATAGTCGTTTCGATCAGCACGTTCGGTTGGATGAACAAAACACGTTGGAATTAAAAGGACTCACAATAAAGACGGTTGCTTTTTAAAAAGGAAAAACTTCAAACTAATATTTCAGTTGAAAAGCTTCCTTTCGTCCATGATCGGTCGCTAAATTAGAGGAATAGTTACTTATAGTTGTAGTATGTCGGAGCTGATGTCTTTATTTGGTACTTACATTTACATTTATTTGTTGATCAGAGGCTTTTGTCCAAAGCGACTGACATGGGCGACAAGCTAGAACCGATCAAAGCAGACATCGACCACTGGAGCAACCTTGAACTTGGATGCGCACGAGTGCCGGCTTCTAGATTCGACGTGCAAGAGTAGCTGTAAGGGGTCATAATGAAAGTTATGGAAATAAAAAAAGGAAAAACTTTTTTTTGTTTTGTTTGGTATGTTAGTGCATTATCATATGTACTCCTATGTTGTTAGATGAAAGTGCATTATGTCAAGATAATAACTTAAAGCTAGTTACTTACAATTTTCAACTGTTTTCTTCGCCTCCAGTTAAATCTCAAGTCACCTTGGGTTTCATACAATAATTTTATGTCAATGTGAGATCACCTAGTGGTAAAGTGAGAGTTGTGATGAGCACGCGATCTGAGAGGACGTTGAGTGAAAACCCGTCACTTAAAAGAGGACCTATAATGCACCTTTTTTACCAAGTTAACACAGGTCTCTGAGGCGTCCAAAGCTGTTTAAAAGTTTTTTGTTTTGCTGAAAATACCTCTCAGATGATGCATTCAAGCTCTTCTCACATGCGTCCAGTCCACCCTGTCTGAAAACGGGCTGCATCAGTGGGTGCATAATGGGTCCCCATTTAATAAAAAAAAAAAAAAAAAGAGCGGGAATCCCGATTCGCCGTCGACATTCACCGATAACACCCCGGGACTCTCTGCGCGGCGCTTCCCGTCGGGTCCCCTGTGTTTGCCCGGCACTCAAGGCTTCGTACGGTCAGCGCTTTACGCCTCTTGTGTCCCTTCACCAGTTCTGCACCGGCGCCCTGGAGCACAGCGCGTCGGAGGTGAGGGAGGTGGCCGCGCGCATCGTCTCCTCCATGTACCGGCGGCATGGCGCCGCCCTCATGGGTCACCTCCCAGCCAGGGACGCGGCCACGCGGAACAACGTCCTCTACAGGAAACTCTTTGACGCCTTCGCCAGGATAGACGGCCTGCCGACGGAGACCGAGGCGAGTGTCTTTCTTGGGGCCGTTCCCAGGGGTTTAAGCGTTGGCTCCAGCCGGTTCGGCTTACCTGCGGGGCCAGACGGAGGGTCAGGGCTCGGAGTTGACGCCTGGGGGGGGTTTTTCTCTCGCGGGCTGCGGTTTCCCACGAGTCATCGGGCGGTGACGAGCACTATTGGCGTTGAAATATTCCACCTCATTTGAGGACCTGCCCAACATGGCCCTGACGTAATGGCCGTGTTGAGAAGCGGTGCTGTGCTCGTATAAAGTCAGATGAGGACGCCCCGACGGCACAACCGCATTGCAGCGAAAGTACATTGAGCGTCAAAGATTGTTGTGCGGGCGGGAGAAGGCGCTGGAGGCGGCAGAGGAAAAAGTGACATTTGACCAGTTCTTTTTTTTATTTTTATTTTTTTGCTAATGGCACGCAGCCCTGTTTTACACCTTGTCCAGACGCTGAAGAAGAGGGAAGCCAGGGAGGAGGAGGAGGAGGAGGAGGAGGAGGCCGAGGAGATTTGCTCACTTCGGGAGCAGCTGGCAGCCTCGAAGGAGATCAGCGTAGGTCGAGCCCCGGCCCGTTTCAGACATGACATCACGTCGTGTGGCTGCTTCTTCCAGGGAGCCGCCGTCCCCCCGAAAAAACCTCCTACCCGCTGCCCTCGTCGCGTTATCTGATCGGTGTATGACGCAGTAAAATTACATAGAAACGCCAACCTCTGTTCCACTTTTTCTTCGTCAAAGTCGAGGTGCCTGTTGCTATGCTGAGCTGTTTTTTCCACAACATTCACGCCGCACACACGACGTACCTCAACAGTCCACATATGTTTACGCACTTCTGCCAGTGACTTCTGTGCGGCTGCCGTGTGACGAGTGAAGACCCCCCCCCACCCACCCACTGCTCGGTTCACTTCCGTTGCTTCCTCAAACCGAACCTCAAAATCAACCTTCATACTTAATACAAAGCGGCTTGATTTAAATATATATATATATTTAAAAAAATTAAATGCAATAGTACAACGCAGGCTACAAATGCCGTCTGTCGGTCATCGGCGGAGACTGTTTTTCCAGCCGTGGTGCCTCTCCATTCTCAACCTCCGGCTCCAAACTTCATCGACAGCTGATGGATTCCTGTTTGACACGTTGATTTAGATTCAAGATGCACCAGGTTTATTCGTCACATACATATACATACCTCCATACATATGTGCAGTGAAATGTCAAGGCAACGGTGATTAGGCACTGTGTGTCCTGGACTGAAAACAATAGCTAACCCTGATTTCTACTTGACCAACTAACTGGTTCCTAAAACGTAATGCGGTAAAAAGAATCCTATAGAATACAATCAAATCAAAGAAAATAACTCAAGTAATTCAGGGCGGGGGTACGAAATAGAAATACAGGGAATAGACGCGTGCATATGGGACAGGCCTTTATACGGGGGGCGTCGAGAGGTTTACACAAAAACTCCGGTATCGCTTCGAAACCTTTGTTCTCACCGGCCTTGTGCTCTGTGCGTTTCACCGAGAAGGAGAAGGACGAGGAAAACGCCGAGGGGCCGAGGCAGCGGAAGGAGGCCCCCCAAGCCGACAGAGAAGCCCCCGGGGTTGACGACACAGGTATGCGCAGCGTGACGGCTCCCGACGGGCCCCCCTCGCGTCAACCAAACTAGCGTCACGCCAACGCGGAATTGACAGGTTGTTTTTTGTTTTTTTTTTGGAAGCATGGTTCCAATGGCCGGTCCACGTTTGGATGACTGAAGTCTGCTGTCTTTTTGTTCGCTCGTTTCCCAAAGCGCACACCACCTTGAGAAATCACCTCTTTGGAGGGACCAGCTACACGGCAAAAACGTTTCCCCCCATATAAACTTGGCTGTACGCGTGATCACCCGATGTCCCTCCGCCGGCGGCCATAGACGTAAAGAGAAACGAGATCACCAATAAATCCATCGACGGGCCTTGGCGGCGTGCCAGCCTTCTCCCGGTGGTTTTTCGCGTGGGGGGGGCTGAGCTACGGCGGGGCGTACGCAACGTCTTTCTCCCCGGGGCTCTAATGCGCGGCGGGGGTTTGCCATCGGCTCCCCGTGACTAAAAAAAATCTATACGCCGGAACCACGCACAGGCGCGGAAAAATTAAACGTATCTTAACTTGGCAGTTTGCCGTGGGTTAAACTTCATCTCGCGCTGCAACAGGTGACAAAATTCGTTTCGTTTTCACATTCTTTCAGTTGTTGCCAGGGCGTCCGAAAACGAGGCGTCGGGTAGAGACCACCAGCCATCGGCGGTCGACTCCCTGGACAGGTAAGCGGCTCGCCATGGACAGTACACCCAAACATTTCAATAATTGGAGAAGGACTCATGGAAAAAAGTTACAGTTTTGGTATCGGTGCGATTAAGTTATTTGATTTTCAAAATAAAAGCCACCCTGGAACTCGTCTCCAAGTAACTGAAGCCTTGTGTATTTTATTCATTTGCTCAGATGTGTTGTTTTTTTTTTTTGTCTTTCAGTGCGGCGGCAGCTAAGCTTCTGCTTCCAAAATGGTCGTCTTTAGATTTTTGTTTCCAGTTTCAGTTAATTATATTGACAAATTTAAAAGTGACATGATCGATGGTGGATGCCGACTTTTGGAGAGTCGTATTTGGATGGTATTTTGAATTCCCGTGCGCTTTCGCCGGTTCTTCGGCTCGGGCTCGTGTTAAATGTCGGAAGCGTCACGATCTGTCGTTTCACCCCCCCCCCCCATCGAAATCACTTTTGTTGCGATGTCCCCTCTGTCCACAGCCTGTGCATATTCTGCGGTAAAAAGGACGAGTCCTTCACAGAGGACGGCTTGGATCTTCACTACTGGAAGTACTGTCCGATGCTGCGGCGCTGCGATGAGTGCAGACAGGTAAGCGTGGAACTTATTACAATGCGGACCAGTACATCCAATTTCTTCCAGTTTGATATGACCATGGGACACATTTTGAATTCAGAATCAGCCTGTGGCCTTTGAGGCCCCACCAGCGTTTCTCTTTCTCGCAGGGTATTCGAGCCGAGCAGTTGTTTTGTGAATCGAGTGTGTTTTAACGATTATGACAAAAAAACAAAAACAAAACAACAACATGTTTTTACTGTCCGTTCTTTATTTTGAGGTTTATTTTTTATTATTCTTGTTTTTTGGGTTACCTGTATATTTACAAATATTCTGTCTTCTGGTTAATTTGTCTATTTAATTTGTGTGTGTGTGTGTGTGTGTGTGTGCGCGCGCGTGCGTGTGTGTTCCCAGGTGGTAGAGATAGCGAGCCTCACCGAGCACCTCCTGGGGGAATGCGAGAGCCGGGCCCGGTTCAGCCAGTGCCCGCGCTGCTCGGAGGCCGTGCACACCGACGAGCTGCTCCGACACACCCAGGGGCCCTGCAAACGTGAGTCTCGGGGCCAAAACGAATCGGACGTTGGGCGTGGGAGTGTTTTCGCCGCTCGCCATTTTATTACCGTGAGGTTTGTCCTGCGGCAGTTTCGCGTTTTGTTCAACTTCATCTCAACGTTTATTTTCCGCAGCGATTGTCAGACAGAAAGTTTCACCTTATCTCATCTGAATGTCCGCTGAGAGATAAGTTAAGGGGGGAAACGGGAAGGGAAGTCGGCCGGAGGCGGACTTTAACTTCCCGTCCTGCCCTCGATAGCGGCATGAATAAGACCGATCTGGCACTAACACTCTCCGATGTCAAAGGAGGCCGATTGCTATCGCGTCTTTTTAACTCTTGCGATGATTGGCCCCCGTTCTCAAGCACCAGCTGTATCCTTTTGAGTGTTACATGAAACCGAAAAACCTGTGTCGCTATACCGCTCTCTCTCTCTCTCTCTCGTGCGTGTCTTCCCTGCACGCTGACAAACAAATGAAAACGCAATGAGTCATGATTGTTGGTGGGTGTCGCAGCGGAAAATCGCGCGTGCTTTGAAAATGATATCTTTGGGCTATTTTGTTTTTTCCGTGGAACAACTTGAGGGACCTGTGCTGACTTGAAGATCCCCACATTTCTGTCTGTTTCAGCCCCTGCCTTGGGCAAAGGCTCCAACCATTGCCCTTTATGTCATAACAACTTCATTCCGGGAGAAGAGGTGAGAGTCTGCACGCACAAATGATTCACCGGGAGGCCGCCGCTCGCCACGCCGCAATTCTGTCTGCAAATAACCTCCTGAGCCTGAGCTGCATAAAGCGGGGGCGGCAGGGCTGCGGCGACGAAAAAACTGTTTCAAATTTCTGTTAAATATTCGGGCCACCCTTTTCTTCATGTTGGCTGACAGAGTGGCTTTTTTTTTGCATGATGCAAGTGCTATTTTATCGTAATGCCTTGTCACGGGGGTTAGGGTGACTGTTACACGGTGGATGGAAACCACAAAGGGGAAACGGGAGGGCATGATTTAGCGCTGCCCGGAGGCTGCCGGTTTGTGAGACAGCAGCGCGGGGCTCCGGTCCTCTTCCTCTATCTCGTCGAAACACTTGGAAAGCAGCTAATACGAGGCTTGACGAGCAAACAGGTGGGGGGAAAACCCTACAATTGCCAGTCTGTAAACACTTCAAAAGAGACAAAAGCTTTTGTCCGCAATTGGCAGTTTCAATTGTCCCACGGCTATAAATATATATTGACATTCTTTAAATCCTCATGATTTACAACAAACAAAATGATTAATTGGTGATTAGTTGTGATCAAGCTGCATAGCTTCCCTGAGAGATTATTTTAGCTCGCCTGGTAATTTGGCCTGAATTTATTTTTAACCCTCAGAGCCCAGTTTTACTTAAAATGGTCTTTTGACATCCACTGCAGCTACAGGGCAGTACTTACATATTTGGGGTAAAATTGGGACAATTTATTTCCCAATGATTTCACAGTAAGGGTAATTCTGCCATTAATAATCAGTGAAATTATTTGATTAATTGTGGAGAATGGGCAATGATTAATCTTTATTAAGCTCTTAAAGAATTGAATACAATATCTTTATTGTCACCGTACAAGTACAAAATTAAGTTTGGCGCTTCGGTACTCCGTAATGCTATCAAAAAAAAGAACAGTAGATCGATAAAAATAAGACAATAAATTAGCATTAAGGTAACAAACAGTATAAACAGTGTCTGGCAGTAGTAAACAGTGCAACTGCTCAGACGTGCAAAGCACCAGCAAAACCACAACATTATGGGAATGTAGATGTAGAGTCTTCATAAAAACCCCATGTGGATGATTTATTAGTCCCTGACACAGTGCAGTATGTGTGTGCATGTGAAGTCAGTTGTGGCAGACAATTATGGGTGATACCTGGTGGACTAATTCCGCGGTTATGACTGTGGGGAGGAAGCTATTTCTCAGTCTGGAGGTGCGGGTGTAGAAGCAGTTCAAACAGACGATGGCATGGGCGTGCGGCGTCCTTACAGATGCCGGCAGCCTTTCCGAGGCAGCGTGAGCTGTAGATGTCATCCAGAGCCATGAGCTGTATCCCAATGATCTTCTGTGGGCTGGAGACGACCCGCTGAAGAGCTTGCTTATCAGCTGCTGTGCAGCTGAGATACCACACAGAGATGCAGCACGTTAGGATGCTCTCTGTGGTGCAGCGGTAGAAGGTCACCAGCAGCTGTTGGGACAGGCCAGCTTTCCTCAGGGCCCTCAGGAAAAACAACCGTTGCTGTGCTTTCTTGACCACTGGTCAAGAAAGCCAATGGTCCACTGACAGTGGTGTCAGTGGACCATTTGAGATGTGAGACATGCTCTGAGATGTGAGTGCCCAGAAACCTGAAGCTGGACACTCTACACTCTACACTCTGTTGATGAAGACGGGGGCGCACTCGTCATTCTGTGACCTTCCAAAGTCGATGATTGGCTCCTTGGTCCGGTTTTTCTTGAGGTACAGGTCGTTCTCTGAGCACCAGCTAACTAGGTTCAGCACCTCAGCTCTGTAGGCTGATTCATCTCTGTTGGTGAGGAGTGGTGTACGCAGGAACACAGTCGTCGGAGGAGAGGATGGGACTCAGTACACACCCTTGTGGTGCGCCAACACTCAGTGTTATGGTGGAGGACAGGTGGGGGCCCAGTCCCACAACCTCAGGACGCTCTGACAGGAAGTTCACGATCCGGTTGCACAGTGATGAGCCGAGGTCCGAGCTGGTGGAGTTTGGAGGGGAGCTGGCTGGGGGCGACAGTATTGAAAGCAGCGCTGTAGTCTGAATCGCATCCTCGCGTATGTGCCCCGTCCCTCCAGATGAGTCAGGGCAGTGTGGAAGGACAGAGAGACAGCGTTAGTTCTGTACGCGAGAAAGGTGTGAGTCCAGAGAGGAGGGGCTGGTGGCTCGGATATGGGAGTGGACCGGTCATTCAAAGCGCTTCGTTATTGTTGGAGAGAGGGCAGCCGGACGGCAGTCGTTTAGATTGCTGATGTCCTCCATGACCAGGATTCTTGTCCCATTGTTGCCGATTTCAAAGTGAGCAAGGAAGGTGTTGAGCTCGTTGGGCAGTGTGACATCACTGTGTGGGCAGCCAGGGTTGCTCTTGTACCCAGTGATAGACCTCATCCCTTGCCACTTGCTCCTCGTGTCAGTGCCGTTGAAATGGTCTTCTACACGTTGCTCTATCGTCACCGGATTTAAAAGCATTATTGCTTGCTTTTAAAAGATTTTGTACCTCTATATTCATCCACAGGTTCTGGTTTGGGAACGTCTTTATTTTCTTTTCCACTGTGATGTTATCCACACAGCTGTTGATCGAGGAAAGCAGAGTGGTTGTGTATACCTCCACAACCACTCTGTCCAACACTGGGCCATTATTAGCCTGTTGTGCAAACAGGTCCCAAAACAGGTTGTAAAACAAATTAGGGAATTTCACTCATTGTGTGTGCTTTGCATGGTCATGGTTATCATGAAAGCATGCAAATATGATCAAACAATATCTCATGTCATCCATCTTTTTAGAAAGCTGGATATAGGAGCTGCACTAATCCTCGGGTTTATGTTCTTGTAAACATCGTTGAAACGGTCATAATTGGATCTGGTATATGTGCGATTGTCACCTTCCCCAAGAGAGACCCAACAATAGGTGTCACCTTTCGTCTCCTTGCTTTCTCGGTTTCTGTCATTCCCAGGGCCCCAGTCCATCAGGCAGCTCTCCTTTCACCTGGCCACTGCTTCCTCTGCTGCCATCAGGGCTATCTGTCTACAGCCCAGCCTGCCCCACTTTGGCCACCATTGTGGTTAATGAAGTAGCCCACCTCCGTACAGTTTTAATTAGGGAAAATACAGAGTCTTGTTTTAGCTCCACGGGTGGAGGGAAGGTGGAAACAAAAAAGCTTGCTGGCCATAAAGCACTATGGAGCTAATCGGCGTCAGGGTCCGTGGGTCGCGATCTGGGCCGCGGGGTCTCTTGTGTCGCGCCACGTGTCTCCCTCAATGTAAGTCAAACAACACATATGAAAACTCTCCCAGCCGGGTCGGGCCAATCAGCGCCAGTGGGACTGATCAGACCGACCCGGTGCAGCCGCGCCGACGCGGGGACGACGCCAGCGCCGTCACCTGCAGGCCGTGGCTTACCCACGCCCCGCTCGTCTGCGACACACGGACGGACAAATTTCCGACCGGCGATGGAAAAACGAGTCTGCCTTTACGTCTCTTAAGTGAATGAAAACTTTTATCGGGCCACGTGACGCAGGGAGGACTGCATCTGTCTTCTTCATCCACCCAACCCCAACCCCTCACCCTAAGTGAATGAGCATCAGTGGAGGCTTGACGAGTTCTAGAACATACAAGCCCTCCCTTCACTCTCTCATGCCCCTTGAGCGAAGGGGAAACCTCGCACAGCAGTCACCAAGAGCCAGAGCGCGGAGGTCTGCGTCCGAATATAAAAGACGTCCAGTGTTAGATTGGAGTGGGATATGGAACCTTCTGGGGTCCCCTGACTTGCCCCACCCCCCGCCCCCCCACCCCCACCTCCCACTGTACATTGCTCATTTCTCCCCCTCCAGCGGGAGGGAAACTGGGGAGGGCGTCGGTCTCACTGAGGTACTTTGTCCTTCTCCCAGGCCTGGAAGGCTCACCTCATGGGCAGAGAGGGTTGTAAACAAAACTCCCGGAGGACTGCGGTATCCCAGCGAACCCAGCCGGCACAAGGTAAAGCATTCATTCACCCTCTTCCAGCCCCGCCCCTCCAAAAGTCCCACGTGAGAGCCACAGAAAGCGCCTGTAAAAAAAAATGTCGAGCCGTATCTTTTATCTCCTGTGGCTTCCCGCATGGTTGTGAAGGGCATGTGTACGGTTCAAATCATTTCACCCGGTATGTTCGTGAGATATCTTTAGACTGGTCCCGACGAAAGCCATTGGGTCGGGGGTGGTGCTTTGATGGTGTGTTACCTCCAGGAGGTCACCTACGTCAGCAGCTCCCGTTGTTTAGCCACATCACTGCGTACTGCTTACGTCGGCGAATCCTTTGCGCTGTCTACTTGCACCTGCATGGACCCCATCGTCTTCGTCATGCAGGTGGTGTTAGGTTCTGTGTACATGCTGAAATTGTGCTGGGACTTTGCCAAAATGACCCAACACACACACGCACACACACACACACACACACACACACACAAGTAGTCTTATTCTATTTCCATGTTCATTAATTCACATCACAGAGCCGGTGAATGCCATGATGAATGATAAAGAAAGGTGTGTCTGTGTGCTTGCGTGTGTGTGTGTGTGTGTGTGTGTGTGTGCATGTGTGTGTGTGTATGTGTGCGTGCGCGCGCGCCTGTCGTTTGCGTGTGTCTCCAGGCAATCCCGCCGGTGGGGCCAGGTTGAGGCAGTCCTGGCCGGTGGGGGCCAGAGGCAAACCAGTCAGTAGCCTCAGCCGGATCCCGGCTCTCGCACCCAGGGCTGGCAAGACCCAGACCGGCCGATGCGCGCCGTCCAAGCGCTGAGCTCGGCGCCCCGCCCCTGACCCCACCCCACCCCACCCCACCTCACCCGACCGAATACCCATAAAAGCGACTCTTAAGAAGTCCTCTGGTGAAAAAGGTTAAGAAAGGGGACCCTGTCACAGTCCCAGATGTTCATCAGCGGAAGGACACCGAAGCGGCCCGAGTGGCGCTCCATTCCTGATGCTCCGCACCCGTTTTACATTTTTGTTTTACAGTTTTCTCGATCCAAAGTATTTCCCTCGGTACGTCAGAATGCATCCATCAACACTTGGCCGAGGTAACCGTGCTTCGAGATCACGCTTTTGTCCCACACACAAAAACACGTCTGCATAGTTGGATGTCATTTTTGCAGACAGTGCGGTTGCGTAAGCCTCGAATGGAAACGGGAAACGTCGTCCGTTGCGGTGGAGGCGATCCTTTCAAAACGGGCTCGCTGGCAATGTACAGAATTTACACGGGGAGCTTTGCTCTTGGAAAGACAAAACTTTATTGATGCAAAAATCTTTGCGCGTGTTTAGCACCGACAAACAGCCGTGCGGGCGCTTCAGCACCTTGTGTTCCGTCCAGGAAACCGTCCGGTATAAGCTGATCATTCGACGGAATGTGACTGAAAGCTTGGCGAGCCGAAGGTGCAGTGGACCTCGACGCACGTGAATCAGAGCGCAAGCTTCAAGTGAGCCCGAATCCTGCGTCTTCTTGGACTAGTCGGGTACTAGTGTCATTTCGCAGATTTATCTCATTTACTTTCCGTCGTCAGTACCTCATCCGGCCGAAAACCCTATTTACGTGCATTTATGTGGTAGACTATATTGACTATATTTTGCTATTATGCCGTTTAATAGCGTGAATTGTGGTTCAGCTTCGAGAAACAATTGCTGTCCTTGAACACATTCTTTTGCAATCGTAACAAAAAAATCCCGTTGAGGTTTTTTGTTAAGTTTCGGTCTCGACAATCTGTGAATTTGGTCACATTAGATTTGCGGTAGGAATGAGTCAGCTTGCGGACGTGTCGCGAGTTAAACGAGAAACATTATATACAGTGTGTTTATCAGTATTTCCTGTATATAAAGTTTGGCATCACAATGCCACAATTTTTGGTCTGTACAAGTATATTTGTTTAAAATAAAGTCAAAATCAAGATGAATATTTGCTGTGTCAGTGGTCTGTCCAACAAATTGTGTCATTAACCTTTTTCCAACACTTCTCTATTCAGCACGGGAGTAAAACGAAAATGCACTATGCAACAACACATTTATTTAACCTCTGCAACAGACATTTGTAGAAAAAAAACGAAAAAGAAAAAAAACAACAAAAAAAAGCCCCTTAAGCAAAAATAAATTGACTTAAATAGTTTTAAATAATTGAATCCACAGAATTTCCCAGTGAATATGTGCCGTTATTTGGCAACTCAGTATAAATGACACGCTATTCTTAAATAAAATCACAATCGTCCATTTTTTATGTACACTATGATACAAGGAGGTACAGTGCGGAAAGCTCTCTGCCTCTTTGGTTTGCATGACTTTGCGTTTCTCACACGTGAATAAAAGACCAAGACCGGAATAATTAAAAGTCATTGTTCCTCAAAGTGAGTTCCCCACTGAGAGGAACGAGGAACGAATTATCTTTTACAACCGTCCGTATTCTATACAAAACTATGGGTTGCCAACTGAAATGGACAATCCTTCTTTGTCGCACTTAAATTCCACACAAAATATGTGCATCGAATCCTTCCCATGGCAGAGCTGCAACTCACGACTATATTCATTGTAGATTATTCTGTTGATTGGTTTCTTGATTTACCGATGTTTTTTTTCCCCAAAAAGTCTCAGAAAACGCCGAAAAATGTGGATCACTGCTTCCTAAAGCCCAAGGCGACGTCCTCAAGTACCTTTTTTCTGTCCGCAACCCAAAGATATTCAGTTTGCTGTCACGCGGGACTAAAGAAACCAGAAAACATTCACACTGAAGGAGATGGAATCTGAGGATTTGGGAGAGTTCTTCTTAAAAAAAAAAAAATGTCTCAAAGCGATTAATCGGTCATCAAAGTAGTTGGCGATTCATTTAATACTTGGCAACCAATCGATTAATCGATTTATCGACTAATCGTTGCAGCTCTTTCCCAGGGTTCACTTCCTCAATTTCGCACTTTGAAATTCACACGAACCATGATTTAAGACATGAAACGCCGCATAAAAACAAAGCTTCCAAACTAATGACTAAAAGATTTCTACGATTCATCATCGTGCTCAGGCTTGGTCCCCAGATCATTAAGTATTGGCAACACATGAGAGACGACGCAAACTGTGATGGGTGGAGGTCTGGTATGGTTGACACATGTGATCTCCTGAGAACTAAGATACTAACCCTAACCGGCAATGTCATTTGAGCCTATTTTTGAAATGATGCTTTTTTTTTTTATACCCAAGCAAGTATTATTTTGTTGTTGTTAAATTGTTTATCATTATTATTATTATTATTATTATTATTATTATTATTATCTAAAAGAAATTGAAAAAGTGCCCACAAATGTCTGTTCACCAGTGGAAATTAATCCGCATTCACTTCAAATATCCAGAAATATACAGTAACCGCACCTCTGCGAAGAAACCCTTGAAGTGGCAATCTATGAGATCATTTTGATTCCAAAAAAAAAAAATAATAAACTCTCATATTTGGTATTCATCCCGTAATTATTTAGCTGGCACTTAAAAAAAAAAAAAAAAAAAGAAAAAAGAAACAACCGTTGAACGTATTTGAGTTATGCATGTGCTGTGCTCTTATCTGCTGTTTCCACTGCTGGTGGCGGGGTCCGCCAGGAAGTCAAAGGGGAGCTGTCTATAACTGCTCTATAACCAGTCAATGTGGATGAAGTGTCAGTGTGAGCCACCAAACACCTGCGATTTATTATTTAAAAACAAAACAAAACAAACCAAACAAAAACCGTCCCGGTCAAAGATCACAAGGTGGTCCGTCTTGCGCAAACGAGGTCCTCGCTTCGGACCGCGCTCCACATGTCGAGCAGCTCCCGCGGACTCAGCTTGTGCACCACGATGAGGTCGCGGTAGAAGCACGGCTCGCTGTTCATGGGGCTCGCCCGGCGCCGGCTGATGCCGAAGGTCCTGAAGCCCGGGTGCATCTCCGGGGCCAGGCGCAGCCTCTGCAGGCACATGCCCAGGAACACGTCGTCGATCGGGTAGAGCTCCAGGTCCTCGGAGGCCACGAAGAGCCGCCTGGCCAGCCGGGAGGACATGAGGAAGCCCCCGCCGCCCACGTAGGGCGGGTACGGCTTGTCGTACAGCTCCTTGGGGATGTAGTACTTGCTCTGGCGGTTCCGGATGGGGATCGCCTTCGAGATGGTGTCGCCCACGAACAGGTCGGCCGCGCGGCGCGCCTCGACCTTGAAGCGGATCAGCTCCAGCAGGTTGTCGGTGTTGACGAACACGTCGTCGTCGCCCTTGAAGATGAACGCGGCGCCGGGGCAGAAGGCGTCGAACCACTTGAGGAAGTTGACCTCCTTCAGCGTCAGGTTGAAGAAGGTGTCCATGAAGTCCCACTGCAGGACGTCGCCGTAGACCCGGTCCTCGTACTCCAGCAGCTTCTGCAGGTTCCGGGCGTCCTTGCCGCCCGCCGGGCTCCCCAGCAGGAACAGGGTTTTGATCCTGCCCCCGGGCACGCTCCGCTCCCGGCCCCAGGTGCGGCGCACGGCCTCCCGCCGGTCGTGCTGCTCGATGACGGACTTGACCACCATCAGCACCCGGACGTCTCCGCCCGCGCACGTGTCCGCGTGGTTGATCAGCATCGGGAAGTAGCGGCAGTGTCTGCGCAGCACGAACTGGTGGAACCGCGGGTCCAGGCGCTGGAACCAGTCCTGGCCGCGCACCGCCGCGTCTTCGCTGCAGTTCATGGCGCGCACGTCCCAGGCGGCCGGGGGCGTCGCGTTGGCGGGGACGCTCGTCCGCCGCGCGTCCAGCTCGTCCCCGTCCCCGTCCTCGTCCCCGGGCGCCGACGGGGAGACGTCGGCCGCGGGGCTTTTGAGCGTCGCCTTCTCTCTCGCCGGGACGCAGTACGACCCGCACCAGTCTTTCGCGACGGCCCCCCCGACCCCGACGCGGTCCGACGGCTTGAACTTGTGGATCATGAGGAAAGACGCGAGGACCAGGGCGGCGCTGAGCAGCGTCTTCAGGAGCCCGCTGCGCTTCCTCCGCAGCAGCTGCTCCATCCCTCACCGCGGGGCCCTTCCCCTTCGCTTCTTTCTTTCCTTCTTTCTTTCTTTCTTTCTTTCTTTCTTTCTTTCTCTCTCTTTTTTTTTTTTTAAATCATTTTTACGCGAGACCCGCGGGGGAGACGTTGACGGTGCCCTGTCCGGTCGGAGTGCCGGTCCTCATGCTGGGGCCCCCGGCGTCGTTGAACCTCCGACCAACCGCCGTGGGGACACTGTGCCGCCATGCACCGTCACGCCGGACTGGGTCCCCTCCCTCCGCCTGTCAACTTCTTTATTATTACACCTCCCTCTCTCTCTCTCCCTCCCTCCCTCCTTCTCTCTCTGTCTCTCTCTCCTCCCTCTCTCACTTCTCTCCCTCTCTCTCCTCTCTCGCCCCCTCCCCCTCTCTCACTTCTCCCTCTCTCCTCTCCCCCCCTCTCTCACTTCTTTCTCTCCTCTCTCCCCCATCTCTCACTTCTTTCTCTCCTCTCCCCCCCTCTCTCACTTCTTTCTCTCCTCTCTCCCCCTCCCCCTCTCTCACTTCGCTCTCTCCCCCATCTCTCTCTCCTCTCTCTCGCCCCCTCTCTCACTTCTCGCTCTCTCTCTCCCCCCTCTCTCACTCCCCCCTCTCACTTCTCTCTCTCTCCTCTCTCCCCCTCCCCATCTCTCACTTCTCTCCCTCTCTCTCCTCTCTCTCGCCCCCTCTCTCACTTCTCTCTCTCTCCTCTCTCCCCTCCCCCTCTCACTTCTCTCTCCCCCCTCTCTCACTTCTCTCTCCCCCCCTCGCTCACTTCTCTCTCCCCCCCTCTCTCACTTCTCTCTCTCTCGCCTTCTGTCTCTCTGCCCCCCCTCACTTCTCTCCTCCCTCTCTCTCTCCCTCCCTCTGTCTCCCTCTCTCTCTGTCATCTTCTCTCTCCTAGTCAACCTACCCCACCCTACACCCATCCGTGACAGCTGGTTTCTAGTTTCTCACCCACGTCACAGGTGGAGGCGGCATCTGTCTATCTATCTGTCTATCTGTCTGTCCATCTGTCTGTCTATCTGTCTATCTATCTATCTATCTGTCTATCTATCTGTCTGTATATCTATCTATCTGTCTGTCTGTCTGTCTGTCTGTCTGTCTGTCTGTCTGTCTGTCTGTCTGTCTGTCTGTCTGTCTGTCTGTCTGTCAAAATTAGACCTCAGATGCTCAGTGAAGATTAATATACAGTTACCAATAAATGTAGGATTTCAGGTTTGAAGCATTGCTCAGGCTGAATGTACAGATAAGTACAGAGAAGCTGAAATGACAACAGATGGTGACAACACGTGGCTGGAACACACTGTTGATAATGAACATCCGTGAGAAACGTTGCAGCGCCCCCTGTTGTGGGATCTCCAACAACACATTGTTGACGAGCATTTGTCTTTTCAAATGTTTTTTTTTTTTTTTTTTTTTACATTTCTGTTTCACCCTCGTGCATTCATTCATCTGTAAGACCGTTGAGTGATTCAATGCATT
Source organism: Zeus faber (assembly GCF_960531495.2). Classification (NCBI taxonomy): domain Eukaryota; kingdom Metazoa; phylum Chordata; class Actinopteri; order Zeiformes; family Zeidae; genus Zeus; species Zeus faber. The sequence goes on along the minus strand of NC_137194.1, from coordinate 4,881,771 downwards.
TGTGTTGTGCATGTGCCACTATATGCTGCTTCTGTTGTCGGTGGCGGGGTCCGCCATTCCCGGCAAGAGCGCACCGCCTCCTGGAGGGCGGAGCTCCACGAGAGGCCGACGGCGCGCGACCCCTTGGCCGTTGTGTTAGACGCCCAGCTGCCTGCTTGCTGGCCGCCCGCTTGTTGGCCGCCCGCTTGTTGGCCGCCCGCTTGTTGGCCGCCCGCTTGCTGGCGGCCTGCTTGTTGGCCGCCCGCTTGCTGGCTGGCCACCCGCTTGCTGGCCGCCCGCTTGCTGGCCACCTGCTTTTTTGCCGCCCGCTTGCTGGCCACCCGCTTGTTGGCCGCCCGCTTGTTGGCCGCCCGCTTGTTTCCGCCCGCTTGTTTGCCGCCCGCTTGCTGGCCGCCCCCTTGCTGGCCGCCCGCTTGCTGGCCGCCCGCTTGCTGGCCGCCCGCTTGCTGGCCGCCCGCTTGCTGGCCGCCCACTTGCTGGCCGCCGTGTCGGCCCTGGCTGTGGTCACTCAAAGTCTGTGGGCGGTGCTTCATCCGTTAATTTGCAGTTCCAAATTACATTTCATTACATTTCACTGCATATATGTATGGAAGTATGTATATGTATGTGACAAATAAAAAATCTTGAATCTTGAAAAGATGCTCCGCCCTCCCTCCACAGTTCAAGGGCCAGGAAGCCAGAGGTTCTGGCAAAACCCAATATGATTTAAATATTAATAACGGCTGTTTTGTTGATTTGGAATTCTGGCTCATATTATATTTCCTTAATTTGGGTCGATGCGGTGGCGTTTCCTAAGCGAATATAGTCTTTCCTTATATTGTAATCTCATCTGTTTTTCAAATGAAAAAGAGATTTTAGGTGTAGTTTTTGTTTTATTTAGTCAGTGTCAGTGTCAGTGTCAATTAACAGTGTCATTAATTGCCCCAGTGAGCGTGGCCCTCACCCAAAAGGTCCCAAGTCTGATTCCTCAGATCTGTTTTGATTTTGGCTGTTGTCGTCCAACTAATCGATGGAATCTCCCTCTTTAATTTTAGCATTTCAGAATGATTTAGTGCAGTTCATGATAATTACAGGACGTTAAATGACTTATTTGTCCGCTGCGCCGCCGGCCACAGCCACAGCAACAACAGTCAACCAACAAAAATGCTGTGGCTGTGGCGGTGGGTGTAGCTGTGGGTGTGGCTGGCGTCGTGGCCGAGTCCAATGGTCATTTAACGTCCTGTCATTATCATCAACTGCACTAAATCATTCTAAAATGTTCGAATTAAAGAGGGCGAGTCCATCAATAAGTTGGGACGACAACAGCCAGAATCAAAACAGATCTGAGGAATCGAGCTCGGGACCTTTTGGGCGAGGGCCACGCTCACTACCGCAATTCTTGGCCTTTATTGAGACTGACCGAACAAAACAAAAACTGTCAAACCGTCGCAAAAACTTGGGCAGAGGGAAGGCGGTGCATTTTTGGGAAATGCAAATTCACTGATTAAGCACCACCCACGGACTTCGCCTGACCACAGCCACAGCAAACACAGTGGAGCTCGGCCTTCCTCACTGACCGGGCTGGAGCAATAAGTGGTGGGGAAGTACATGTCAAGCTCCCTCACCCTGAACACAGGATCCCCCCAGGGCTGCGTCCTCAGCCCCCTACTGTACTCCCTGTACACACATGACTGTGTGGCCAGGTCCAGCTCCAACACCATCATCAAGTTTGCTGACGACACCGTGGTCGTGGGCCTGATCACCGACTGCGATGAGAAGGCCTACCGCGAGGAGGTGGCTGACCTGTCACTCTGGTGCCAGGACAACAGCCTCCACCTGAACGTCAGCAAAGCCAAGGAGCTGATTGTGGACTTTAGGCGTGGATCACAATCGAGGACGCACGCGCCCTTGTGGATTAATGGGACTTCTGTCGATAGGGTGAGCAGCTTCAGATATCTGGGAGTCCACATCACAGAGGACTTAACATGGACTGTTCACACAGACACTCTGGTGAGAAAGGCGAGGCAGCGTCTCTACCACCTCAGGCAGCTGAGGAAATTCCGGGTCTCGGTGAGGATCCTCAAGTCCTTCTACTCTGGAGCAGTGGAGAGCATCCAGACAGGCAACATCACTGCCTGGTTTGGGAACTGTACTGCCCAGGACAGGCGGGCCCTGCAGAGGGTGGTGCGTTCAGCTGAACGTACCACTGGAACTACCCTCCCCCCCTTGCAGGAGTTATACACCAGGAGGTGTAGTAGCAGAGCCCGTAGGATCATGAAGGATCCTCATCACCCCAACAACGGACTGTTTCAGCTGCTGCGGTCAGGCAAGCGCCTCCGCAGTCACGCAGCGAGAACAGAGAGACTGAGACGGAGTTTCTTCCCTCAAGCCATCAGAACTGTCAACGCTGACCTCACCAGGGGTCCTAACTGAGCCATGCACTAGGCTCCACTACCTACTGTACTGTATGTAGCATACTGTACCGCATACTGTGTCACTGTTCAGGGTTGTTTGTGATGCCGTATTGCTGCGCCGTACTGTTGTATACTGTGCTGTATTATCCCAAACACTACCTCACACTATTCACATTCACATGCCACTTTAATTCACATGCCACTTTAAATGCACATATCTGTATATACATAGGCATATTCCTTCAACCTATTCCATTTTATTTCAATTTATTTTTTATTGTATTTTATTCTATATATTTTTTATCTTATTCTATAAGTATTCCACTTACTGTATTACGTTTTAGGGGTCAGTTAGTCGGTCTATTAGAAAGGAATTTTCTACTTTTTATTTTTATTTTATTTTTGTACTTTTTCCTAGGACATATTGTGCGCTATCACCGGGTGCGTTGCATTACATTTCACTGCATATATGTATGGAAGTATGTATATGTATGTGACAAATAAATATCTTGAATCTTGAATCTTGAAAGTGAGGGAAAAAAAAATCAGACTACAATGATAAAAAGTCACTGTTTAAAATGGAATTGTGGGACCTTAGTCTCATGTCTTCACGATTACTTGTTTACACCAATGCTAATTACTTGCGTACGTAAATTATTTGTCCTGGGGTTGGTTTCACACCAGGATACAAGTTTGAGGTCTATTTAAAAATGTTTTTTTCCTCCTCATAACAAGGCGAACTTTTGTTCAAGAAACGTAATTGATTTTATTTTTTTTTCCCAAAATGGAGGGTTCCCTCTCAAAAGAGCGGTGGACGGCGACCACCCCTCTTTTGAGTCGGTGTCTCCTTTTGTCCGGCGTGTGATCGAGTCGGACGACAGCGAAGCCGAGAGTAAAGCGCTCGACCCAACAGGGGGATGAACGCAGGAGATTAATTCTACCAGTAACTATCACCGTTCTGGACTGCTATTCCATCTGAATTTTGTGTAAACGATTAACAGTCCAATTTGCAACAGCTTTTAATGCATGCTGCCGACGAGCCTGGATTAATTTAGTCACATTATTACATTATAAATATTGGAATAATGATATTATTATTAATAATAATAATAATAATAATAATGCAAATATTATCATCAATTTATGTAACATTTATATGAAGAAATATATATATATATTGTTTTAATACACTTGCGTTATTTGAACTTAACTCTCCTTTATTGTACATTTTCATTGTTAGAATTTGTTTAAAAAAAAAAAAAAAAAAAAGAAAAAAAGTAAAAGTGGTCGGAGGAGAGGGGGCGGGGCCGAGAGAGGAGCGGGGCGGGGCCGAGAGGAAAGGGGGCGGGGCCGAGAAGGGAGGGGGCGGGGCCGAGAGGCCGCTTCCGAGCTCGGGACCGACCTCTGGGTGAACTCTCCCTCCGCTCCCCGGCTCCCCGCTCCCCCGCTCCCCGGAACCGGACACCTCAAGACGGACACGCAGTAACACCCGCACCCGGGGGAGTCCCAGGCGGATATACAGGGAAACGCGGCGCGGTCCGACGGAGCGAAGCGGAGCCGTTCGTCGGCCGCCGCCGCGACGACGTCGACGCCGCCGCCTCGTCCTCCTCCACCCACCGAGGGAGCAGCGGAGTGACCGGAGCGGAGCGCCGAGAAAATGAGACACGAGGTGAGAGAGACGCCGGGGGGGGGGGGGGGGGGCGCGCTAGCTAGCGGCGGCGGTGAAGCTAACGTTAGCTGCCTAGCAATAGCAAATTGTATTATTTTATGATTGTTCAGACCCGCGACGTGTTTAAAACGTAGGGGATGCACAACGCGTCAAATCACCGAATAAAGAACACGACAAGGCCGAAGCAGGGGCTCGGCGGCGGGCTGCTCGCCCTGGCCGCGGTGCCATGCGTACAGACGGGGGGGTTCTCCACGATCAACGCACATGTCATTAAATGATGCAGGTGTGGATCACGACAATGAACATAATCGTGGATCGATGGCGACGTCATGCATCTCAACAGCGAAACTGCGACCACTTCAACAGTAACACGTCAAAACAAAAATAATAATGCAAAACAACATTAACACATTATACGGAAATGAGTGGGAAATAAACAGGTAAATGTTAACTGCACACAATTGAATATAGCGATTTACACGAAATCTAATGGACAAACAACAGATATGACCTAAATTATTATGTTGAAGCTAAATTAGTACTAAAGTACTTCTACTGAAGTCTAAGGTCAATTGTACACGTACGCGTGTGTGTAAAAGTTTGGCGGTTACGTCCATCTCGAAACCCCAACTGGAGTTTAACATGACGTGAGGGCAATGTTACCATATGTATTATAGGCCGCCAGGTCCTTGAAGTGCTTGGATTATTTCAGTCCTCGTACATGTACGTGCTGGAATACCTTGGAAATGACCGCCGTGTGTGCCGGAGTGCTTGATAAGTCGTTGATGTGTTTGTTTATTTGTCATGAAAGTAGATGGGGAAAGCCGGAAAAGATGCTCAAGGGGGTGAGACAGTTCAGTCAGACAGGTCTGATGTCATAGATGAATTGGTATAAATGACAGACAATCAGAAGAAGATTGTGGTTGAATTGATAAAGATCACATTGAAAATGTATTGTGTTTGTTTTGTTTGAAGTCCTTGAAAATGGTAAAATATCCTTAGGTAAACAAAAGTACTTGGAAGTCCTTGGATTTCATTTTGTAATGCCTGAGTGAACCCTGACATCAGCTACCAGTAGTCAATCGTGTGAGGGACATTTTATTGGATTTAGAAAATGTAATTGTCTGTTGTAAGTTTTTATAGTTTTGTATGGTTGTTATAGTTGTGAATAATCTCTTGAGCTTGAACTATAGACGTTATGGTTGTTGTAGTTATAGATGTTATAGTTGTTATAGTTTTTATGGTTGTTATAGTTGAAAATAATCTCTTGAACTATAGACGTTATGGTTGTTATGGTTGTTGTAGTTGTTGTAGATGTTGTAGTTGTTGTAGATGTTGTAGTTGTTGTAGATGTTGTAGTTGTTGTAGATGTTGTAGTTGTTATAGATGTTGTAGTTGTTGTAGTTGTTATAGTTTTTATGGTTTTTATAGTTGTAAATAATCTCTTGAACTTGAACTATAGACATTATGGTTGTTATGGTTGTAGTTGTTATAGATGTTGTAGTTGTTATAGTTTTTTATGGTTGTTATAGTTGTAAATAATCTCTTGAACTTGAACTATAAACGTTATGGTTGTAGTTGTTATAGATGTTATAATTGTTATAGTTTTTATGGTTGTTATAGTTGTAAATAATCTCTTCAACTATAGACGTTATGGTTGTTGTGGTTGTTATAGTTTTTATGGTTGTTATAGTTGTAAATAATCTCTTGAACTTGAACTATAGATGTTATGGTTGTTATGGTTGTTGTAGTTGTTATAGATGTTATCGTTGTTAAAGCTTTTATGGTTGTTATAGTTGTAAATAATCTCTTGAACTATAGACGTTATGGGTGTTATCGTTGTTATGGTTTTTATGGGTGTTGTAGTGGATGTTGTAGTTGTTATAGTTTTTATGGGTGTTATTGTTGTTATAGACGTCAAAGTTGTTATGGTTGTTAAAGTTGTTGTGGTTGTTACAGATGTTATGGTTGTTAGGGATGTTATAATTGTTATAGACGTTATAGAAGTTAGGGTTGTTACAGTTGTTATGGTTGTTATAGATGTTATAGAAGTTAGGGTTGTTGTGGTTGGTATTATTAAATAATCGAAATAATCTCTTGAACTATAGACGTTATGGTTGTTGTGGTTGTTATAGTTGTTATAGTTTTTATGGTTGTTATAGTTGTAAATAATCTCTTGAACTTGAACTATAGATGTTATGGTTGTTGTAGTTGTTATAGATGTTATCGTTGTTATAGCTTTTATGGTTGTTATAGTTGTAAATAATCTCTTGAACTATAGACGTTATGGATGTTATCGTTGTTATGGTTTTTATGGGTGTTGTAGTGGATGTTGTAGTTGTTATAGTTTTTATGGGTGTTATTGTTGTTATAGACGTCAAAGTTGTTATGGTTGTTAAAGTTGTTGTGGTTGTTACAGATGTTATGGTTGTTAGGGATGTTATAATTGTTATAGACGTTATAGAAGTTAGGGTTGTTACAGTTGTTATGGTTGTTATAGATGTTATAGAAGTTAGGGTTGTTCTAGTTGTTGTGGTTGTCATAGTTGTTATAGATGTTATAGAAGTTAGGGTTGTTGTGGTTGTTATAGTTGTTATAGATGTCATGGTTGTTATAGGTGTCATGGTTGTTATGGATGTCATGGTTGTTATAGATATTATTAATATGTTATAGTTGCAGAGCGGCCGTGTTGATGTCTCTGTGTTTACAAAGGAGAATCTCCCTTTCCTGTTTACTTGGCGCCCGGACACATCACTTTGAGCACAGTGTCAACACGCGGTTTTCACTTTGCAGATCCCGGGTCGACTGGGCAACATGAAGCGCAACAAGAAATGCGGCTCCAGCACCAAAGCCTCCGACAAGGTAAGAGGCGAACCGCACCGCGTTACAACCGCAGTGACCCCGGAGTTTGAACGTGATCCCATCAGATTTTGCCTGTGGGATTGGATCAAATCCTGCAAATTGGTATTTAGAAAACCCAAAATCAGGATTGGGATCAGGTTGAAATCGGATGAGATCAGGTTATTGAATCCAAGATATAATCTGGACCAAATGTTCAAAACACGTAGTTCGAAATTGAACTAAGATTAGGATCATTTTGACAAAAAAAAATAAATAATCTGCATTACCCTGATCCCAGTAGAGGGGTGTTTTTAGAGTGGACAACCGCAACAAAAAATACTATATAAGTAATTATAAATGATATGTCAATATAGATAAGACGATAAATATTGTAAATTGGAAAATAGTATTCTACGAAAACTATAGCAATAGTTTTCGGTCTGGTTTTTCGTATTTTTGTCCTCTACGTTTTTCTGGCTGAAAGTGTCCGGCACGCAGCAACCGCCGAGCCCCCGGCCATGAAGGAATTGTCGTTGTATTTGGGGCAGTCCAGTCATTTTGTGGTCCAAGTTTGATCCACATTGATATGTATTTGGAGCAGGAATTTGTGAAAAAACACGTACCGGAAGTAGCTGAGCGCTGGGGTAGTGGAGCAGTGCGATTTGTGACATCATAGTTGAGTTTGTTATATTTGTGCAGGGTGTGGCTCTGGGGGGGGGGGGGGGGGGTCCACAGTGTGGACCCCATTTGTGAGTATCGGTTGCTTCGCGCAGGATTTCCGCGCCGGATCGAGACGTCACAGAACTCATAAAGTTTGTTTAAACTAATGCGGCGTTCCATGGGAACTCGGAAAATTGTAGTTTGGCTCGATAACAAGTGATGCTGCGGTTCACGGGAACTCGGAAAACTGTAATACTTGTAATGCGACGAAACTCGACCCCGTGTATTGCTGCCTGCAGCTACATTTGTATTTCTTTTTTTGATCACATTTAAGTGATAAAGAACTTTATGATAAAGTATGCGTTAGATCTATTCCCTACCTCGTCCAATAGTGCATTAAACCAAATAATAAGTCTGTCTTCGCAAACATTAATAATCAATAATAATCAACAAACATTCTAATATTGATCAGAAATGAATCGAACATGGTCTTGGTTGAACAGTTGTCGCCAGCTAAATAGACAAGCAGGCACTTGTTCATCTCTAGTCACTCTTCAACTTGTTAAAAATAGCATCTCTAAGCCTCAAAGCTCAAAGCAGGCCTTACGGATGCTCTGCCTCTAAAAGAAGAGGAGCCTTTTTTGTTGTCGCTGTATTTGTTTTAGATTTTTCTGGTTTTCTTAAAGTTTTAAACTACATTTTTATTTTATTTTTTTAAATACCTGAACAAGATCTGGCTTGGTTCTCTGATCCTGCATCACAAAATGTACGATTACCAAATCTGATCGGCTCTGCTCGAGATGAAAGGTTTGGAACTCCCGGCTTCACTCCAGAGCACTCCCGTGCTCATGGCTTTCAGGGGCATGTCTGCTCAAAATGGACTTGTTGTTGTTTCAAACCTCTCTCCCTTTCCATATTCAACATACATTATATAGACAGATGGTGCTGTGTGCACTTTATTTACTTATTAAAATGGTGTATTACTGGTTACTTATACTCCTTTCCCACTGCACCAAAAACCTGGTAACACCCGCTTAGATCTGGTTTTTGTCATCAGCGGGAATTGGAAAAACCCGGGTCTCAGTCCGGGGTCAAATGACCCTGCAATAGACCCCGGTTTTAATCGGTCGGTTCTGATGTGAACATGACACCTGGATCGACACCCTAATGTTGTCCCCTTTACCTGCGGGACGCCACGAGCGTTGAAATTCCGGAGGCTGGCGCATAAATAAACAGGAATATCTGTGTATCATTCCACCAGTTCATAAGCCGTTTACAATCCAAAATCAACCCCCCCCCCCCACCGGTACACGCTCCCTAACGCCTAAGGACCGGTGCTCACCGGGGCCTTCAGCCGGTGCTCCATGCAGCTTCACTGTAGTGGAGGGTCGTTCACGAACGAACGATCCGATTCTTTTGAACTTTTTTTATGTTGTTTGTTTAAGTCGCTGTCTCCTCTACTGTTTAGTTCCCAATCACCCTGGAACCCTGACACGCCCCTTTCTCGGCGCGCTCATGGCGTCGAACGTAACACACCAGAAAAAAACAGCATTTCTCGTGGCAGTGGGAAAGGTGTCTATCGGCAATTTTTTAACTGCTAATTTTGGTGTGAATACGATATTAGATGATTAACCCCTTGAAGGGGTACGCGCCTAGTTTTGCCATCCATCCCTTAAAATAAAGAATTGTCCTTATTGGAAAAACATAAAATGCTGTGTTCATTATATTATCCATAGTTTAAGGGACGTTTTTCATTTTAAAAGAGCCTAACGTCCGTTTCACAAGGAGCGGCGTCGTTGAGAGCGTACCTTCCCTCCTATTGGCTGTCGCCCGTTGTGCTCATTTGCGTAAAGCTGAAATCCGCACAGTGCTCTTGTTGCCGCCAAGCCGTGAGCTAGTCACCGGCTGTAGCTCCGCACTTGGAAATGCACCGCAGCCTGTCGCTCTGCGCGCCTGGCGGTCTGAGCGCGCCCCCCCTCAGACTCTCGGCTTTCTCCGCCGCAGACGGCCCCGGCGAGGAGGAAAGACGGGAAGAGGCCGAAGACGCGGCCGAACGCGTGCGACGGCAGGCCGGCCAGCCCGGCGGCGGGGAGGCTGTCCCGCATCAGCTGCGAGTGCCACCGGCAACCGGACAGGACGCGCTGCGCCGCCTCGCCCACGCCGCAGGACGAGTGCGAGGGCAAGGAGAACGAGGCGGACCGCTCGCCGCAGAGTCGGGACAGTGAAGGGATGGAGGACGGCGCCGCGGGCGAGATCTTCTTCCCGGACGACGACAGCAACCAGATCCTCCCTGTGGAGCAGTTCTTTGGAAACCTGGACACCGTACAGGTGAGGCTGTTTTCAACTGCATTGCTCCGCTCAACCGGCTGTTGTTTTTTTTGTTTTTTTTATTATTATTATTATTATATATTTTAAATGGGAATCCAACTTGGCAGGTGCTCTGTTTTTAAAATGTGTTGCTTCATAACCCAACTTATAAAATAGTTTACAAATGTCACACCCACAGACTGCAAAATAGCTGAGAGGTACGCCGAGCTTTTACACAAGTGAAAGTACAAATACACACACAAAATTACCAGTGAAAGTACCTTGTTGATCTTTCTACTTCAGTACAAGTGGATAAGCCCTCGCGCTTAAATTTACTTCAAGTATTAAAAGTAAAAGTACTTGTCATATTCAGTCTATAATACAGTGTAAGGTGCTACTGTAACCTTCTTTCTGTAGATGAGCGCTCAGCATATCCTGATTTGTCTTGTTCTTGAGAGAAATATAAATCCTGATCTAAAGAATGTACTTGGATATAAATCCAGACTTTGAGAGTAAATGCATATAAATGTAAATCCAGATAAGTAAAAAAAAACAAAAAAACATGAGTAAAAACTATAGGTCTAAAGTCTGAATGTACTTAAGTAGAGGTATTTGAACAATGTACTTAAAGTACTTTGCACACTCTTCAAGTAATATTCTGACATACACCTTTTGGCCGACGGGGGAATTCATCAAATAAGTGTGCAGTCTCTGGTTTGGTGGCCGCGTTGGGAGTCTCAAAGTGTCGCTCTCTCATTAAAGGAGGGACAGGGCTTGTCCTGTACAACGTGACTCACAGCTCTATGACCGTGATCTGTCTTGACGAGCCGCTTGATAAATCTTTATCTCATTCCACTCCGACCGGTTTGGTGCGGTAGGATTTCCTCATCCTTTGTGAATGGACACATAGCGCTGAGGCGAGACGTTTCCTGAATCGGGGTGCTTGAAATCCCCTTTTGTGCGGGAGTGCTTGAAAACTCCCCAGAAAAAAAACACAATAATTGAAAATCTGTGATATTCCCCCCGGTTTTGTTATTCAAATATGAATGTAACAAAACGTTTTATGCCTGGGAATTTTACATTGAATCCACCATGATTGGGAAGAGAAATTTATAGTAGTCGATGACTGTGTATGTGTTTTGCATGAAGTCCTTGAAAATGAAAAAATAGTGCTTAAAAGTACTTGAATTTCGTGTGTGTGTGTGTTGCAGGACTGCCCGCTCAGAGTGGCGACGGTGTCCACCTGGGGCCGGCGGGAGCGCAGGAGGCGGCACTACTACGCCCGAGAGGAGAGCGACGAAGAGGAAGGGGCCCGCGGTGGCATGCAGCAGGACGGCCGAGGAGGCAGCTAGTGCTCACACACACACACACACACACCAAACCTTGACCGGACTGTTTGCTCACGCCCAGGGTTTGGGCCAGAAAATCTCCGTACTGTCCCGACGCGGATAAAGCCAAATGAACTGGTAAAAACTAGACGACTGAGAGGAGCGATTTTCTACTTGACTTTTAGCACCGTCCCGCCCCGGGCACCAAAATGTTAGCTATTTTATTTGAACAGCCGCCGAGAAAGTTGCTCCGGGTACCGTCCAGCCTCGTCTACCAAATGACACGCAAATGCTAGAATCTAGAGTTTTAGTCATGCTTTTCAATGCACTTATCAAATCAAAAGCCGCCCTGGCAGCTTTGGGACGGGCCGCCACGGCCTCTGTCCGACGAGGGCTCTGTGGAATATTCTCAACGGGCTTGTTTACAAGCGCCCTGACCTGTAATTTAAATGTTAAGGATCAACTCAGACGGGAGGTATTTATGGAAAGATGAATCCTGCCGCGCCGCGGTTTTAATTGCAATTTGTCGCCCGGATCGCTCCGTCCAATGAAACGTCCTGCTGCCGTGTTCCCGCTGAAAGTGGCGGCAGCAGAACCGCTCGAGACCCAGCCGCAAGCGACGTCGGCTTCCCCGTAAACTTTAACGAGGCGCACGCTCCTCGTAAATGTACAGTGTTTCCTGTTTTAAAGACTCCCGAGAGGTACGCAGCGGGAGGGGGGGGGTAGCGGGGGCACATATGTACGATGCACGAGCCCTAAAGGCCGAGAGTTTCCTCCAAATTTGTGTGCTCAAGGAGCCTATTGGTGTTTCTCCTCAACCTGTCTCTCTGTCTGTCGGTCGGTCGTCTTTCCATAAGTCTGTTTTATTTTATCCACGACGGCCTGTTCCGACGGACAGTGTCTTGGTCCCGTCCTGCTTTGCCGTTTCAACCCTTCCCGATGCAGTTCATCACATCGGACTATATATATATATATATATATATATATATATATATATATATATATATATATATATATATATATATATATATATATATATATATATATATCATAGACTTGTATATCAAGGAAACGGGGAGGGCGGAGTTTCTAACTTTCACCAAGGAAAACCAAGGCCTCTGAAGTACAAAGTACTTAAAAGAATGTGGTGCCGTTCGGACTCTCCGGAAGACGCGCGCTAAATGAATGTTAACCGCTCTTCAGGACGATCGGACCGGGAGCTCTTGTGAATACCTGTACTTCAAAGGCAAACCGTTCGGCGTGTTTTTTTTGTTTTTTTTTTAATCCCTTTCGTATAGGTTTATGTATAGGATTTGAAAACGGCCACTTATGCATCCAAAACGAAGCAGAGTCCCGAGCGGTTTGCCTTGAACTTTTTATCTATTGAGATTGAAAAACAATTGCACTAACAAAAATGGCCTGTTTATATCTGCAGTAATCTGTTGTATATTTCATTGATTGTACTGACCCGCCAGATGTTTGATATATGACAAGTGTTTTTTTTTCACATATGCCTTATTTATGCATGCTTTTTGCCATGTAAATGCTTCAGTGATTGTAACCGACAGCTTTTCCATCCATCAGTCATTGGTAGTACAGAAAAAAAAAAAAAAAAAAATTCATGACTGTGCCATAAATCAAAACAAAAAAAAAAAAGTTTGTTTCCCCCCCTCTCCCCAAATGTCTAACTGCTTTTTGGCCGCTTTCGGTGAAATGATCACATCGATCCGTTTAAAAAATCAGTCGTACAACACATAAGCCCATAATTCAGTTTAAGAACACTCAATTTCACAGTTCGTCTGCAAAAAAAAAAAAAAAAAAGATTAAATACCGGTAAAGAAAAATTCACAGTTCACCTGCACATAAAGCTCAAAAAGACGTTCATTTCACACGCAGGCGCTTCCTGCCGATACTAACGGAACACTTGTTGCGCGGCGCGCTCGCTTTGGAGAACTTGCGCCCGTCGCACGTGAGGCGGTGCGGCGCCTTGTCGTGGCACACGATGTGCACCAGCTTGAGGTTCTCCCTGGTGAACAGCAGCTGGTAGAAGTACTTGAGGTTGACGCCGTCGCTCCTGTGGTCCCGCACGGCCTCCAGCAGCGCCGGGATCACCGTCCTCTTCTTCTCTATCCTGGACGGAGCGCGTCGGCTGTTGCGTAAGTGTGGCAAAACATTTTTTTTTTAAATAAATAAATTAAATATTTGGAACCCCCACCTGTGGTCCAGGTTCCACGTGCTGAAGAGGATCCTGCTCTCTCGGCTGCTGTAGGGGTTGATGGAGTGGAGGGAGCCGCACACGTCCTGGTCGAACGCTCCCTGGGTGCACAGCAGAGAAGCAGCGCTGGTGTTCACATCCCTCGTTCATATAATAATGCGACCCCCGTGACAAAACTTCGCATCCACGTGGGACGTTTCGCGCTACCGAGGCGACGGGCGATCTGATCCGAGGGGACGTGGGGCTGCTACTTAAAAGTCGGCGCAAAACCCTTTGCACTAAAGATACTGAAAGCCGCCGGAGTACAGTGAAAACAACGAAGCGAGACTAGCGGCCATTTGTAGAATATGGTAAAAATGTGTTTATACACGGCAGCGGTGGCAGTCTCGAGGACGCTTTACAACTTTATCATCCATCAAAAAAGTGTAACTTGCCCTCCAGGTCGCCCCAGCAATGGAGGAAGCAGAAAGTGCCCTTTCTGTGTCCCTACGATCAAGAGAGCGGCTGTGAAGTGCCCTCGAGAGCGCCCGACTTATTTTAACCAAATGCTCGTCTGCTGCTGCTGCTGCCGCCGCCATTTCAGTCTGTCTTTGGGAAACGCAAAAATTTGCACACACATTTGCCACACTAGAACGTGAGAAGCGCCTCTTGTGTTGCTCCGTGCGTTGTCTCGCTTCGGGTAACAGGCCTCAAGTGACCCATGGTGGATGACTCTTTAGTCAACAGAGCAAACACCGATCAGCCACAACGTTAAAACCACTGACGGGTGAAGTGAACAGCGTTGCTCATCGTGTCCCAAAAGCAGGAAAAAGGGGGCGCGGTCAGGATCGGAGCCACTTTGACAAGGAGCACATTGTGATGCTGGACGACTGGGTCAGAGCGTCGCCAACACCACAGGTCTTGTGGGCTGTTCCCGCTGTGCAGTGGTTACTACCTACAAAAGTACTCCAAGGAAGGGCGACCGTCGCTGCATCTACGGAACTGACATGTCACACTTTTCCACTTTCCTTCCTTCCATTTTTTTTTCCTGATCAAGAAAAAAAAACAAAACAAAACCCCCCCCCCCAAAAAAACCAAACGGCAACAGACGACTGCCGATCTATTAGGCTCCTCAGGTCCAGGAACTCAGTGGGGACGGCGCTGCTATCACCTGGCAGGTGAACCAGCCCTCCCGGGTGCACAGGCGCTCTGTCCCCTCGTCCGTCCGGTCGAAGTAGCACCCGTGGTATTTGTTGGACTTGAGGAGGGCCGCGAGGCCTGTCGTCGTTTTCATGAACTCCGCCCTGACCGTGGCCTTCGCTATGCTTTTCCCGAAGGACACCACCTGAGGACGGAGGCAGCAGTTTAAAAAAAGAAAAAGTCTCGGGGGGGGGGGAATGACGGGAATTCAATGTGCACCTCCTTCATGTAGTTCCGTATCCTGTTCTCACAGCTGTACTTCATGTAGGCCGACTTGGTCTTGAATCGGGCGTCGACGCCTGAAAATAATAAGAACGACAACTTAAAAAAAAAAGATGACTTTATACACCTCCACCCTGATGAATCCAAATCAGAGAACACCAGGTGGAGTACTGCGGCGGTACGATTCCATGTCCTACCGTGGAACCAGCCTTCATCCTCTTCCCTCTCTTCCGCCTCAGAGCTGTCCTCCAGGTGCAGCAGCAGGTCTCCCAGGACCTTGCGCCTCCTGGGCGACCGCTCGCCACACATCAGATCCTTCGCCGCCTCGACGAGGCGATGCGAGTGCGCGTCGGCGCACAGTAAGCGGGCGATGTCGCAGACAACTGCAAGCAGACGGGGGGACGAGCGGGAATGCCCGGCGGCGGCGTTAAAGGGGAGACGGGACAACGCTTCCACCCCCCTGCCCCGCCCAGCGTTTCCCAGCGGCATCACTGTGGGCGAGCGGGCGGGGCTCCACGTTTTCCTCAGAGCCCTCCGTCGAAATTATTTAAAAAATAATAAACAAAAACGCTTTGGAAATAAGCGGAAGGAGCACGTTCACTGGAGAGTGAATTCAAATGGTCACAATTTTAAGTTCGATTTCATTTATTTTGGTTCCGCAATCATGGACGTATACACACACATGCGGACGCCGCCTCCACCAAAGCGATGCGTCAACGTCGCCGCCCCATTGCAGCGGGTGGGACTGACCTGTAAACACGTGCAGGTAGACGGGGGAGCTGCGTTTGTTGCTCTGGATTTAAAAAAAAAAAAAAAAAAAAGCGCTAAAACGTCTACATTTCTCAACGTGATTCCAACGAGTCGTTTTTATATTCAAGGGTTCATGACCGAGGTGGAGTAGCCTGCTCCACCGTCCACCGCTTCCGGTGCCGCGCCGTTGGCACAGTTCAGTTCCCAATGCAGAGTGATTATTATGGGCACTGATAAGGGAACCGATGCGAACGCAGGTGGTGTCGTCATTCCACCGCCATCGCACTCGACATTTACTTCTGAATGAGAAGTAAAAGCATGGAAAATAAAAAAAGATGTCCATTACTTCTTTAAAAAGGTAATAACGGGACATTTCAACCCCTGGGGCGATGAACATGGAGCATGGAACATGGTCAATCCATTCACTGAGGAAAACTTTTAATTAATCCAATAAACATTGTATTTTTCCCAAGTATATGTGACATTTTAATTTGGATTTTTTTTTTTTGTTTGTTTGTTTTAAACACAGAGGCAGGTTCTGATCCGTTCACACAATAAAAACAGAAAGGGAAGGACCAACAGATCCTCACTCACACCCGCTCCAGGCCTCGTCCCCGGACAGCAGCACCAGCGT
The DNA here is from genome assembly GCF_960531495.2 of Zeus faber. Lineage (NCBI taxonomy): Eukaryota > Metazoa > Chordata > Actinopteri > Zeiformes > Zeidae > Zeus > Zeus faber. The sequence continues at coordinate 4,865,573 of NC_137194.1, read as the reverse complement.
GGTGTTCCCCGGCAGGGTTTCGAAGTATTCGTCGGTCACCTCCGTCCCGTCGTCGTAGGTGCAAACCCGGGAGCCTTTCAGGGGTATCTGTGGGCGGAAAGATTAATAAAACAAAAAAAACAAACACAAAACCAAATAAAAACAAAGCGCGCTGCGTTTGGCTCAAGCTTGGGAAATCACTTTTTGGCAAGTGCAAAACTAGATTTTAGGAGTTGTATTGGTCCGCACAACCTATTTCAACGGGTTAAAAATAAAGGACTGCGTGGAATAAACGAACATCGAGGGTGAAACTACCTTTCAGCCACAAGGGGGGGGCGCTACAATCACTTTTTGACAAGTGGAGAACTATGTCGCTGGTCTGGGACTTGAGAGCGCGTTTCAACGGGTGAGAACGAGCGGGCGGGTTGTAATCTTTAAAATGCAGCCCCCCCCGTGAACGGAACCAGGCCATTTTGAAGCATGGACCGCCTTCCGGCGACCGTTCTTCGGAGCAGGATCACTTTCTGGCGAGCCGCCCCCGCCCGCTCGGGCGAAAACACCGAACCCCCGCGATAGCGCGACGCCAAAAGCGACGGAGCGGCCCGGGGCGACCCGCGCACACACCCCGACGTCCAACGCCGAGCCGAACGGGCGTCCCGCACCTGCTCCACGCCTGCCCTCGTACAGGTGTGGAGCTGTTTGTGTTTCCTTCCGAGTTTGCGCTTCAGCGGAACGCAGCGCGGGCAGCGGGCGGCGCGTTAAAATGTCTCTCAAACCCTCACCCGGAACAAGGCGCAGCCCTTCTCCAGCAGCTCCCGCAGGTCGGCCGCCGCCACCCCGCGCTTGGTGGCGTCGCGGAGGCCCCTGAGCTTCACGGGTTTGGGGTGTCTGCGGAGCCCGGACATCGCGCTGCCCTTCCGTCGACGAGCGTGGCGCGGCGGCCGCGTCCCGCCCCCTGGCGGCCGGACGAACATGGAGACGACGTGTTGGTGTACTGTTAATACTGCTATTAATACTGGATTTACCCATTGTGGGGTCAATAAATACTATCTTATGATACTTATTATACTATGACTATATATATTTGTTGTATCACGTTCATACATCTGCAGTCATGAAAAAAAAAAAACATTTCCAATATTAGATGATTTTAGATTGATATTAAACAAGATCGATGTTAAACCACATTGAAACCCCTTGATTGAAATGTAACCAAGTGGAGTTTGAGGGAGAAGTAAATTGATTTACTAAGTCTTGTATTCGTACATTTTGTTTTACTTCTGTTTCCTGTTCTCCCTATATTTATTTTCTAACCTGTGCCGTCAGCATGCTGGGCACACAACACACAAGTACTTGTTCCGTTGCATCTCGGACAGAGTCAGTCTGCAGGTGGAGTTCCAACTTCTCCACCTGCAATGCAGCGCTTTATTCATTCTTTAACCATCAACGACTGCCGCCAAAAACCCCGTCCCGGCGACGACCTGTGGGACGAGCAAGAGCAGTTTTATGAACCACCACCAACCCCCCCTTCTTTGGAGAACCATCTTCACCGACAGAATCATCACTGGTGAGACGAACACAAAACCAAACAACATGTACATGGAAAAACGTGAGAAACATCCCTGAAATACAGCCCCTATAAATGTATTTTATGTCAAGGCTGCCCCCCCCCCCCCTAAATAACCTCTGTAACAAGCTGTAATCTACGCCCCTCGTGTAGTTTGAGTATGTTCAAGAAAACAGGTTAGTCCTGATTTCCTGCATCCTGGTGAATTTTGGTACGCACACAAAATAATGAGAAATCACAAAACCGGCAGCAAATATCCACGTTTCCAACTAAACACTTGGGCTCACCCGGGTTGGAGGAGACGGAGTGGGGAACAGTGGAACACACGAGGCGCAGTCGCGTCCCGAAGTCAATTCGCTCAATGACCTTAACGACGATGACAGAATAAGGTTTAGGTTTTACACCTTTTTTTTATTGAACAAAACAAATAAACACTGAGCAGTATCTCCCTCGTATCTCTCGTAGCTCTTTGCACAGCAATGTACATAATTACAACTTTTTTTTGTCCATGTAGTTTTGTACATACATAATCACGCAATTATGTTTTTTTTTTGCATATATATAATAATATCCATGTTGATATGCTGCAATAAAATGTTTAAATGCCTTGTATATAGATTTGTATTTTTATGTACTTTTACTCCCATTTTCTTTCTTTAATTTTTTCTTTTCGTTTACTCCTATTTTCGTTTTTATTTCCTCCGTTAGATTCATCCGAACTCGGTTTGTCCTGCGCCCAGCGGCCACTGCAGTCTGCCAAACAAGCACTTCGCCCCACGTCGTATGTTCAGTGCAACGTGCGTGTGACGAGCGCATCTGAACGTTAACAACAAAGTGCGTCACTGCTCCACGGCGTCGTCCTTTCTTTTGGAGTGACGACATGTCGAGGCCGTTGGCTGTAGTACCTCCACCCGCCGCTGGGGGCAGCCGCCGTGAAACCGGGGACCACAGCGGCCCCTGGTGGTCTGCGGGAGTAATGGCAGCCACTTCACCTGCAGACGGAGCAGTTTCAATCTCGTGTGTACACAATAACACACTGTACAGTGTATATATATATATATATATATATATATATATATATATATATATATATATATATATATATATATATATATATATATATTACTTCTGGTATTCGTGTTCAGTTATGAAAGTGGTGCAACAGATGCGTATATCATTGCATATTTATTTTACATTTACATTTAGTCATTTATCAGACGCTTTTATCCAAAGCGACTTACAAGGGAGAATAACATTCAAGCTACATTGCGACAGAGATTGGTGTAACAACAACATTCGTGTAACAATAAATACTGCAAGGTGGTGCTAAGTAGGTTAGGGCAGGAGCTCCTCACTGAAGAGCTGGGTCTTCAGGTGCTTCTTAAAGACAGAGAGGGAGGTCCCTGCTCTGGTCATTTTTGGCAGCTCGTTCCACCAACGTGGAACTACAAATGAGAACAGCCTGGATTGCCGTGGTTGTACGGCCGGCAGAGCCAGGCGACGCTCATTTGACGAGCGCAGCATCCGGGGGGCAACATGTGCTCTTCCAAGAGCATTTAAGTAGGTGGGAGCGTTCCCAGCAATCACTCTGTAGGCCAGCATCAGAGACTTGAACTTGATGCGGGCGGCTACAGGTAACCAGTGGAGCTCGATGAGCAGTGGAGTGACATGTGCCCTCTTTGGCTGGTTGAACACCAGTCGCGCCACCGCATTCTGTATCATCTGAAGTGGCTTCACCGCACAGGCCGGCAAGCCTGTTAAGAGGGCGTTGCAGTAGTCGAGACGGGACATCACCAAGGTTTGTAGCAGCAGTTGAGTGGCATATTGGGTCAGGTACGGCCTGACTTTTCGGATGTTGAGTAGTGCGAAGCGGCAGGACCGGGAGACGGCGGCAACATGGTCCGAGAATGTCAGTTGGTCATCAATAATGACACCTAGATTCCTTGCAGCCTTGGTAGGAACAAGAGATAGAGATAATATATGTCGATATGCTGCACTAAAAGGTTTAAATGTCTCGTCTCATGATTACAGGGTAGAATTTGTCTCACCGAAAGGCAACGACGTGAAGGCGGTATGAGCCACGTTCAACCCTAATCTATTTGAAGTTTTTATTTTGGAAATAGTAATATTTTATTAAAATGATTATAAAATGAATAGTAAAAGTTTTAGATTTGTGCAGCACACACAGCGGCAATGCTACGTGCTTTGCATAAGACATATTCAAAAGCGAAGTAGAATATGAGCATTAAAATGAAACAGGCACTACACGCAGAGATGCAGACACAACAACAGACAAGAGTCAGTTTATATCCAAACTCCACTGAAGCTGGAAGCCACCCTTCCTGGCGGTTTAGTGACGTCACAAGCCCCCGGTAATGATACCGCTGGAGGCTTAAAACTCATCCAAACGATTAAAAAACAAAAAACGAAAAATAAACAACCTGTAGATGTAGTTCACATCAACTTCATCTCAATGGATCTGTAAGAATAAACCCGAAATCACTCGTCGTATCAGTGAAGACGTTTGAGTTCAGTGCGACGCCGCCAGGTGGCGTCACCGCGTTCTGCTGCGTGGGGTAAACGTCACCATAGCAACCGGGACAACGCGGCGGGACGGACCAAACGGGAATAGGGGTCGCGGAGTTATCAACTGCACTTTTACCCTCGATAAAACGGTTATAATCGCGGGTATGTCACGACGTTTTGTAATAGCCCACGATGCACCCAACCACACGCACCTTCATTTTAATTCGCACGGTGACATTCGGGGTAAATAACCTTCATGTTGTGTTTGCTTGTCCCCCCTCAAGACGCCTTCGCCAGTGGGAGCGGCTCGCAACATGGCGGCCGCGTGTTTGAAAAGCCTCCGGTGGCTGGAAGCGGACGCTGCTGTGGTTCTCGGTTGACTCGACGTTGCTCGCTGCCGCGCTGAGCCGGGGAAGCGGCCACGGCCATAGCGGACCCGTCTCCTCCTCCTCCTCCTCCTCCGCACCGCACCGTGGTCAAGCATGTCCGCCGGCCCGAGCGACGAGTGGGGCGGTCGGTTCGCGAGAGCCCGGGTGATCCCGCCGCACGTCCAGACGGTGCGCTCGGCCCAGGAGGCTCACCTCGCCCGGCCCCAGGGCCTCCGGCTCTGCCTGGAGCGTGTGGCCGGACCCCACCTACAGCAGGTGACCGTGTCGGTGCGGCCCGTGGCGCCGGTTGTCGTCGTTACGTCGGATTATGTCGCTCAACCGGGACGTGGCCACGCGAAGGACGTCCCCCCGCGATAACGAGATGCGGCCGTTTACGCCGAGTGTTGTCGCGTTACTTCCGTATGAGACGTACGAAGTTTGAGTTTGTTCGCGCACAACCTGCTGAGCAGCTTAGCCTCCAATGGGGCAAAGCGTTAAGACTTAAAGGAGCTCACAATGCACTTTAAGAAAACAGGACACTCGCATTATACCCACGACATGCATAGAGTGACAGTAACATCACATTTTATTAAAATAACAACTTTTTTACAATTGCTTGCAGTGCAGTAATAATGTTGCTACAGCAGGTTGCCAGTGGGAAGCAATGCAACTTCCTGTTTTAGTATCTCACTTCCGATTTCTAGCCTCTTTCTTTCTCGCTTCTTACTTCCTGTTTGTGGTCTCTTGCGTCCCGTTTCTCGCGTCTTCCTTACCCTTTCGGGTACCTTACTTCCTGTTCCCAGCCTCTTACTTCCACGTGTCACGTGACTTATGTTCCGTTTCTCGTGTCTTCCTTTCTGTTTCTTAATTCCTGGGCTTCCTCTTTCTGGTCTCTAACTTTTTGTTTGTGGGGCCTTACTTCCTGTACTTACTGTTGCTGGTCTCTTAATTCCCGTTTCTGGTGTCTTACTTCCTGTTTCTAGCCTCTTACTTCCTGTTTCTTGTCTCTTACTTCTTTGCGGTGCTTTACTTCCAGTTTCTAGCCTCTTAATTCCTGTACTTCCTGTTTCTGGTCTCTTCCCATTTTTCGTGTCTTCCTGACTGTTTCTGGTGTCTTACTTCCTGTTTCTAGCCTTTTACTTCCTGTACTTCCTGTTGCCGGTCTTTGAATCCCCGTTTCTGCTGTCCTCCTTCCTGTTTCTAGCTTCTTACTTCCCGTTTCTTGTCCCTTACTACTTCTTTGTGGTGCATTGCTTCCTGTTTCTAGCCTCTTACTTCCTGTTTCTAGCCTCTTACTTCCTGTTTCTAGCCTCTTACTTCCTGTTTCTAGCCTCTTACTTCCTGCTTTAGCCTCCTACGTCTTGAGAGAGAGGACTGATCCGATCCAATGTCGGTGTCGGTGCAGATGCTGGCGTCATTCACTCATTGCACATCGGACTGACATCGCCGATCCAAATTCCACCCGTCGCTTGCACTGGACGGTGAACGCAGCGTTTTCTTTTTCTGATTGAATGGTTCGGCCCCCGCGGGTGTTCAGCTGCACAGCAGCCAGTCAGACGCCTTGTGGGGCTGCAGGAACCAAATCCCAATAGAATTCCAATACATTAAAAAAAATAAAACAATAGAATGCTAAAATTGCCATTTGTTTGTGTATTTTCTAATAAATAAATAATTGATTTATAAATGTTTTGGCTAAATTAATTAAATACATCCAGTTTTCATTGACTTTGTTGCACTAGATTTGAGCGCGTAAAAAAATGTGAATATTGAAAATAATAAAGCATATAAATACGAGTGAGATTATAGAGTAAAATAAAACAATAGTAGTAATAATAATAATAAGAAGAAATAGCTCTGGTATCTGTATCAGATGCGAAGTGAACGACAGGATCGCTTCGTCTCTTAATTGGAACCAGGTGATCCATGTCATCACTTCACCGGTTTTAATGTCGTGGCTGATCGCTCGACGGCGTGCAGAGCGCTGGACATCACAACCCTTTCCAACCACCCCCCCCCCCGTCTTCCTCCCCTTCCAGGCCCCCGACGCCTCCGAGGGGGAGCCGAGCGCCGCCTACCAGCTGCAGGCGACGCTGTTCGACAGAGGTCACCAGCACTTCTTTGGGAAGACGTGGAAGAGCTCCGCCCAGAAGATGAAGGGCAACGACAAACTCAACTTCAACGAGGTAATGGAGGGGCGTGCGGCCACGTCCGGCCGCGTCGCTCTGTTTGTTTAGCGCACTAAGAAAGCGTCTGGATGGGTTGGCTGGCTCCTTGCCTTACTGACGTTAGGTGGAGTAAACCCCATGTGAGCACGGGGAGAACATGCAAACTCCACACAGAAAGGCTCCTGTTTTGGAGATAACCCGCCCGGAGCACGGTGCCAACAGCGCCCCAGGTGGGAATCCAACCCAGGACCTTCTTGCTGTGAGGCAGCGGTGCAATGCACTGCGCCACCGTATTCCACTAAACCATACTCCTTGTGCTCGGGTCGGCTGGCTCCTTGCGTTCGGGTCGGCTGGCTCCTTGCGTTCGGGTCGGCTGGCTCCTTGCGTTGGGGTCGGCTGGCTCCTTGCGTTCGGGTCGGCTGGCTCCCTGCGTTCGGGTCGGCTGGCTCCCTGCGTTCGGGTCGGCTGGCTCCCTGCGTTCGGGTCGGCTGGCTCCCTGCGCTCGGGTCGGCTGGCTCCCTGCGCTCGGGTCGGCTGGCTCCCTGCGCTCGGGTCGGCTGGCTCCCTGCGCTCGGGTCGGCTGGCTCCCTGCGCTCGGGTCGGCTGGCTCCCTGCGCTCGGGTCGGCTGGCTCCCTGCGCTCGGGTCGGCTGGCTCCCTGCGTTCGGGTCGGCTGGCTCCCTGCGTTCATCCCTGTGTGGCCGGAGCTGGCCGCATGCTAACTGCGTTAGCGCAATGCAAGGCTGCAGGTGGGATCGGCTAGCCCAGCTCCTGTGGAATGAGCGACCCCTCGGCATCTAAAAATCTACGAGTTTGAATATTAAGTTATGTATTTTTTGATGTAATTTAAAAAATATAAAATACTATTTCAGTTGTTTCAGTGCAGCTGCGTGCATCTAGTTTGGGCCCAAACAAACTGCGGTATCCCTTCCAGAGTCTTATTGAAGCTAATGCTAAGCTAAATGTGTTGAATTGGACACCAGTCTGATAGCGCGGAGGATAGAAGAGTTTTATTATCTAAAATGTCTGTTTGGGATGTTTCAGTCAGAACACTGTGTGTGTGTGTGTGTGTGTGTGTGTGTGTGTGTGTGTGTGTGTGTGTGTGTGTGTGTGTGTGTGTGTGTGTGTGTGTGTGTGTGTGTGTGTGTGTGTGTGTGTGTGTGTGTGTGTGTGTGTGTGTGTGTGTGTGTGTGTGTGACTGAATGAATCAATGCCCTGCACACAGCTCTACAATGGAATAAGGTTTTAACCATTTAAATAGTGAAAAAATAATTAGAAAAACTATATATGGCGATCAATGTTGATATTGCGGCGGGGCGCCACAAATAAATCATTGCATGGGGAACCAACAAGAGCCTCATCTCTTTATAAAAAAAAAAACAAAACACACGCGCGCACACCCAAACAAAACTGCCGCTGCCTCTCTCTCTGTTTGACGACACGACCCTTCAACTGAGAGGCCTTCGCTTCTTGGCCTCTTCCAACCGGACAATCTACAGCCTTGGCCGCCCCGCCCTCGCATGCGGCGTCAGGCCCGCCAGGGCTGCTCACGACCGCTCTCCAGTTAGACGCCCCGCCCGCTCACCAAGCCCAGCTCGCCCTAATTGCCTCCATCACTCACCCTCGAGCGGCGCCACAAGCCGTCATTTTTGGGAGCTGTGGTTCATACTCAGATTTTCCGTGGGCGACGGTGCATTGGAACAGGCTGCAGCCGTCCCCGAATGGGCTTAAATTTACGGCTTCAAAACAACCCGATGGAAATACCTTGAAAATCTTTACCTTTATTCCATGTCCAGCGTCATCAGCAGTCTGGGTCACTACTAATTATAATGATCACATTTCCACTTGACTTAAAAGATAACTTACAAACTGTAAAAAATACGTAATACAGAGCAATAATTATAATTTATACTCTGCATATTTTTATATACAGTATTTGGCTATTTCTGTTATGTATTTTTCCGTCATTTGTGTATTTGGCAATTTCAATTTTTACTCTACTTTTTATTATTTTACTTTATTACCTTTTTATTTTCTTCCAGATTGTTAAGCCTTTTTTTTAAATATTAAGCATTTGTCGACGTACAGCTGGCGGAATAAACTCCTTCCGATAATTTTTTTTTTTTTTAAACTTAATCCTTAATTTGTTTTTCATTTATTTATTTATTTATTTATTTATTTATTTATTTTTATATTATTTTTTTATCAAAATTTTTGCCGGAGTCAACCCGAACCATTGACATCAGAATCTTTTCAGTCGGCCGAGGTTGCTCTCCGAACACCGGTACGGTCGAAAAGGTTCTGATGACAACCACCGGGGTGGACTCGCAACGATTGGGGGAAAAACACGGCTGAGGTCAAAATCAAAACAAACAAAAAAATAATAATAAGTTTTCGCATCGCTGGCGCTGAGCAGACACCGGTATTTTCCACTAATGCGGAGCGGCGGCACTAACACGGGCGCTCCAGCGCGAGGCTGTAATCACAGCTTGCCACGGTGATAAATGTCCCCGACCGTAAAATAGATGATGTCACGGATTAGCGTGGAGGAGGACTGGTTTAACTCACTTATCTACGGAGCTCTTTAAATCAGCCTGCACCGGGGGGCCTTGTTGGCGTGGCCTTCCGCTGCAGCGGCCCCTTCCCCCACCCTTCCCCCACCCTTCCAAACGGCTCGTTGGAGATCCTAAATGTCCTGTAAGTGGGAATGATAAGTGTGCGTGGTGTTGCCCCCTTGTCCATTACTGTCTGAACGGTTGACGCTCTTGTTATTGGACGACCACACGCGCTCTCCGCATTCTTTTGTGCCAGAGCGTAGATGTTTGTGTTTAGATTAGTGGTTTGCCGCCTGCGCGCATCCCATAGTTATCGTTGAAATCCAGCCCTTGGCGTGAAATGGACGTCATTGCGGAGGCCGCCGTCGCCAACGTTGCAGAAAAGTGGATCTGGGCTTTTCGACGTGACTCCAACGTGTGTGTGTGTGTGTGTGTGTGTGTGTGTGTGTGTGTGTGTGTGTGTGTGTGGTAATAGTTACATGTGGTGTTGTATTGAACTACATTGTATTGAAAGTTGTTTCAAATATTTTGTCCTCATGGACATACATGATGGGGACAGAATATTAGAAACACCTCTGAATATAATGCGGCTCAGTACAACACCGCCCCCACCAACCATGACCTCGGTGCTAAAACATGAAATGAACGACCTTCGATGACCGCGTTAAAAAACCCCTGAACGTTTTAGGCAACACAAAGCTAAAATGAATGCAGATCTGGTGTATTGGATTTCATTGGATTGTACAGATTGTGTACCTAATAAAGTACACACTGAATGTGTGTGTACTGGTGTCGAGTGCTGGGTCTGGATTGACATACAATTTAGTACACCGAAAATTAGTATGTAGAACATTACATTTAGCAGAGGCTTTTATCGAAAGGGACTTATTCAAACACCGACGGACGCAGCCATCAGGAGCAATTAGGGGTTAAGTGTCTTGCTCAAGGACACTACAGCATGCTAGCAGGAGGAGCCTGGGATCCAACCAGCAACCTTTATATCACTAGACGACCAGCTCTACCTCCTGAGCTACCATCCCCAGTATGTGAACGATTGTTGTACGTCCAAAGCCAGTGAAAGTTTCTATTTGTTTGTAGTATGCAGTATAAGCATGTAGCGTGCACTGGGAACACGTAGCGTGCACTGGGAACACGTAGCGTGCACTGTGAACTTTTGACAAATGTTGATGAGGCTGGAAACACGCCAGCTTTCGCCTACAGCGGCTGCTGATGTCACCAAAAAGCACGCGTAGCGCCTTTAAATGACGCATGCCGACAACAACGTGATGGTACAGTCATTTCAACCCACAGCCGCGTTCTAGCGCTTCAGCAAACAAACAAAATAACCCGTCTCTTTCCTCCATCTTTTAACTCGTTCTTGTGCGCGACGAGAAACTCACGCCGACCATTAATTTTAGGAACAAAAGCTTTTAACCCAAGGTATTTTTAGTGTCACAGTGTTTCATCTTCGCCCTCGCCTCGCCACGTTTTAAACTTTTTTGCGCCGGGAGTCTGTCCACGGCAGCTTGTTCACAGCGAGCCTGAGCCGCGGGTCTCCGTGGGGCGGTCGTCAGTTCCAATATGACAAGAGGGACGGCCGTGCTTTTTGAACGCCAGGAGACGACGGCGCCGCCGGCGGTGTCGTGTGAACGGAACCAACAGAGTCTCACTTTGTACAAAAAGCCGCCTCCCCGTCGTCCTCGGGCCTCAACGTCGTCTTTCCATTCGGTTCTGTTATCCCGCAGTACCATCAATTATTCAGAACCGGGAGAAATAAAAAAAAAAAAAATAAATAAATACGGACCGGTCCGACGACGTCGCCATCCATGTCCACGACGCCTCCGGCGGCCTCCGCGGCGCGGCCCAACGGGGGGCGGGAAACCTCCCCCGTCCCGTTCAGGCTTAGAGCAGGGATTATCTCTGGGCCGCATCCCTCCGTTGACCCGTCCGCCCGCGCAGGCAAGCACGGAGGAACCTCAAAGGCAATTAGAGAAGGATTACCCTTTGTGTTTTACTCTTTTGCCCCGCGCGCACGGGGAATTTGTAATCAAGCTAGATTACTTTATCCCCCCCCCCCCCCCCCTAATTTATTTATTTATTTGTTTGTTTATTCCTGGACCGACGCAGTGCAGGTCTGCGGCCCCCCGAAGTTAATTGGGAAGTGCAAACTCAGCATTTTCGCGGCCCACTAAATTATTCTCTCATTAGTATACTCGTACGGTGCACGTTGCCGCCAAACAATTCACAGTAAAGTGAAACACAGTGCAGAACAAATTAACCAAGAAATAACATTTCCGGAGGGGGCGGTTTGATTAAAAATTTGCCTGTCTTGTTTCGGGACGCGACGCGAAATAAATTCCCACGGACGCCCAGTTATACAGTGACTATGTATGCAGGATATTTTAAACAACGCCCGTTCCCGTTAAAGTGAGATTTGACTGGCAAGCTGTGCCGTTGACCTTGTTATGGTGATCTGCTCTTCATTTACCAGTGGAACGGCGTGGAAGTTCCGAGCCCAAAAACCTTCCAGACAAACCTCCGCTCCATCTCCTTTGTCTGTTGTTTTTTTTTCTCTCTTCTTCTCCAGGAGGGAGCCGCTTTATTTCACTGTTACTTTACAGTCACACATCACGCAAGACAATGCGAAGCCCTAGCCCCGGAACAGGGGCTCGGTTTTAAGGAGTCTGCGTTGAGCTCATGTTTAATTAAAATCTATTGCCAACAGGGCCTCTGGCTTCATGGGGGGGGTGTTTCGGTGTAGCCTGAGCCAAGCGCTCTGTAAACGTAAGCCCCGAGGCAAGTGACGGCGCAGGCCTGACGCAGCTCTCACCCGTCGTTTTTTATTTTTATTTTAAATTTTTTGCTTTGTTTTTTCGGCGGCCGTGGTGGTGTTTGAGTACAATTTCGGATTCACTCCCATTCTCTCTTTGGTCCAGGTCACGGTTGCCTCGGCTGATTGCGTCGCTTCGAGCTTCGTTGCTTTGGGTGCCCGGCACAGCAGATGTCACGGGGAAATTTGGCCGAAATGCGCGCGGCGCTGGTAATGTCCGTGTTGTGCTGGAACGCTAAAAGCCGCCGCAGTCCGGGCACAAAGGGACGATCAGGGGGCTATTCAACACTCATTTCTCTACAGCCCCCCCCCCCTTGCCATAAACGCCAGGAAAGGACGTCCAGTGGGGTCTTGGGTTTTGCAAAAATAAAAAACAAATAAAAAACGAGGGCTTCACCGAGCGTCCACACGGGGACCAAGACGAGCGCGTTCGGTCGTCACAGCTCGCACAACTCGGACACGCTCGTGAGTGCCGGTAAAAATACCTGCTTTTTTTTTTTTTTTTTTTTATACTTTTAAATCATCCGGGGAAGTGAGCGACTCTCCAATTTTGGGTTTCTTCGCAGTTCAGTCCTCAAGTTATTACAGACACGGCAAAAAAAAAAAAAAACCCCAAAAAAACCCAAAACGCAGATGGTAAAAATGGCCGCAATTAAACGTTTAAGTATGAAGAGATTTTCAGAGGAAAGATAAAGCCGCTCCTTTTGACCGTTGTAATCAGAACTTTACACACACTCTCCCCGAATTATGCGTCACGCATTGATCGTTGAAATGACTCATCTGGACCATGTCGTGCGGTGCCGTCGATCTCAAGATACTAAAAGATATTAGATATTAAAAGTTTACTGACGGCAGTCGAAAAGAAGAACTTCGGAACTACCTTCCGCCACGTGGCATATTGGTTGTCATTGGATGCAACCGCTCTTTGGAGAGGGGATGGAAATTGTAATGTGTTTTTATCAACCGGAACAAATTTGGGCCAAATGTAATTTTGCATGTTCAGACGCTTGCAGGCCTGGAGCAACTGACCTGCAGTGTGGTCACACAAAGGCCCCGTCTGCTCTATTGTAATCTGCAATTTCCTGACTCTTTCACACATTATTCGGGTGGTCTTTTTCCCCCTCTGTAATCATCATTAGAATGAAGGGGGGGGGGGGGGAAACAAACCTTTGATGTCCAAATGTGTGCTACACTTTTTATTTTTTATTTTTAGGGGGGGGGGGGAATGGGGCTTTGATGATGAAATATCCAATTACTTCTTGAAAATCACACAGAGACTGCTCCGTGCATGACAAAAGGCAAATTTTCTGACACGGCATTGAAATACGGCCCAAGTCGGACCGTCTTTCAGCAAACTCAAACAGAATTGCAGCCGAGGGACCCCTTGCTCACACTTTCTGATCGGCCGATATTAAGAACCACCCAATCATTTTAAATGTATCATCTTGAACGTCTCCGTGACATAAAGGCGGCGGGAGCATTTATGTGCTCAGAACGTCCTGAATCCTGTTGAAAAAGAGAAGTTTGATGCAACCTTGCTGCTCGCCCACGGTGCTTGAGCTAAAGAGTTGACTTGGACTTGGACTTGACAGTTAACTGTGTTCAGCAATTTCAAGTGATTTAAAAGCATTGTTGTTTTTTTTTGGCTGGAAAAACACTCATCAGGGCAGATACTTGACACCGATTGTCTTAATAATGAGCGCATGACATTTGTAGAGAGTAACTCCATTTTGTCAAGATGGAGCTTGAGGTGAAGCCCACACATCAATACACTAATAGTAGTCTTTGAATTTGAGTGTCTGAAGGGGGAGAGGAGGGGTCTTGGTAAAGTTGAGGGTCTTCTGCATAACTGTGATATAAAGAAGTCCTGGAAAGAGATCACAGAGCCAAGGGATCTGGTGTTGATAAAGAACTGTAAAGAATCCAAAACTGAGCCCTGGGGAACACCAGAGATTAATTTGCATGGGCTGGGCACAAACCCTCTCCACACAACCTATTACAAGCGATTAGTCAGGTAGGATGCAACCCAAGAGCTCTGGTAGCATTTTATTATCTGGTATCTGGTTTATTATCTGGTTGTTAAATTTGGTACCAAACACTGTGATTGGAGGCATTCGTCACATGCTGCTGTTGCTGAAGCCGAGACTGGAATTATTATCAATAGCGTACATTTGATCCTTTTCTGATTCCTACACAAAAATATCAATTCAAACTTTGTCGGAAACAAACTTGCATATCCAATAATTACATCTCTGACTTTAACTGTAACAAGAGTCCTTTCCTGGTGCATTAATGGAGAACCGTGAAGTTTTTTTCATTATATAAAAACGATAGTAAAAACCTTTGTTGTATAGCGCCTTTCATACACAACATGCAACTTAAAGTGCTTACATCAGAAGATGGCAATCAATGTTTGAATAAACTGGATGCTACTTGACAACCAGTGTTTATACTGTGGAACTGGCATACCTAAATGGAACAGACCTAATATCTATGTTGAGCTGCAGCTGTGTTTGCCATGCTATCGTGCTAACTTCTTGTGATATTCTCATGTGGGGCATGTTGCCATTGCCTTTTCCATATTCTATGCAGGGTTGTACATAGGCCGCATTATTAGATATTCTCAGCAGGCAACACCCTAATTCCTGGGTTGCCTACCACAACAACCAACAGCAGTACCAAGCACTTCAAAGCTCAACTTGCCCAGTTTTGTCAGTGTGTTTGAAGTGGATGGCCTGGAAAAAAAGGCATAGTGGAAAAATATTTATGTATGCATACACATCAAAAGCTGACATGATTCCTAAACCCAAGATATCCAAAAATATTGCAACATGACATGTTTGCGAATCCTCAACACAGTGCAATTTGAACTTGACCAAATGTATGAAAAGCTTGCGCAGGCATGGAAATGCAGGCTTTCTGAGCAGGTGAAAGATAATATTTCCTCCATTATAAATGGCATGGAAGTGATCGTAGTTTTATGAGACATAATCCATCTCCATCTCATTTGTAGAAATGTCTAAATTATTCTTAAATTATCCTAACATGCGACCTAGAAACCTACCCACTCAATGGTTTTTAATATAATCATGAAAGTCAATCATGATTCTCAAAGGTTAGATTCTTTAACATTTAGAATTTACACATCGTTTTTGCGACGTTGTGTAAAATGAATCAGTAATTATCAAGATGAGAAATTCTTCCATATCAAGCCGGCCGGCTCGATCCCTCAGAAGAGCTACTGTAGCACAAATTGATGAAAAATGTAGTGCTGGCTATGATAGAAAGGTGTCGGAACACACAGTGCATCACAGCTTGCTGTGTATGGGAGCGGTCAGAGTCTCCATGTTGACCCCTGTCCACCCCTGAAAGCACCTACAATGGACACGTCAGCAGCTGAACTGGAGCACTGACTGGTTTTTCCTGTAAGAATTTATTTTTGTAAATGTTGTCTGCCTGTCTTGACAGGTGAATGTTTTTCAGGTTGGAAAAGGTTTCCTGTGAAATATTATGTTTGCCTTGTAAAAACTGCACAGGAACCCAAGAGAAAGTATTGAAAGAATCTGTCTTGACAGGGTATGTAATACATTGAAGTTTGTATTTTTAAATTTGTCCAGATATGTATATAATATTTTATGTCTGAAACAAAATGTTTGTTGCAGTTCAACACATCTCCTCTGTCCAGCAGACAAGCTGTCCTTTTGTTAAAACAAAATAATTTTTTTGTGTTGCTATTCATCTGTTGGACTGTACATTTTATATTTGGGAGAAGGTGGCCTGGTCTGGTGAATCATGTTTTCTTCTACATCATGTGGATGGCTGGGCGCATGTGTGTCGTTTACCTGGGGAAGAGATGGCACCAGCATCCACTATGGGAAGATGGCAAGCAGGCGGAGGCAGTGTGACGCTCTGGGCACTGTTCTGCTGGGAAACCTTGACAGGTACCACCTACATAAACATTGTTGCAGACCAAGTACACCCCTTCATGGCGACGGTGTTCCCCGATGGCAGTGGCCTCTTTCAGCAGGACAATGCGCCCTGCCACACTGCAACAATTGTTCAGGAGTGGTTTGAGGAACATGACAAAGAGTTCAAGGTGTTGACTTGGCCTCCCAATTCTTCATTTGTCAATCCGATCGAGCATCTGCGGGATGTTCTGGAACAACAAGCCCCACCTCGCAACTTCCAGGACTTAAGGGATCTGCTGCTTACGTCTTGGTGCCAGAGGACACAGGACACCTTCAGAGGTCTTGTGGAGTCCATGCCTCGACGGGTCAGAGCTGTGTTGGTGGCACAAGGGGGAGCTACACTATATTAGGCAGGTGGTTTTAATGTTGTGGCTGATGGGTGTATGTTATGATTGTGACAGCTCTGAATGTGACACAAAAAAGGGGACACATTTTTTTTTTTAGTCCAGATATCATCTAATATATATTTTTTAAAGGCATACATGAAAGAAACATTTTAAAGGCAAGCTTTTGTGTAGGAAGTTTAGAATGTAGGACTTGGAGGATGTTTGTCTTGCCCAAATAAGTGAGAGCAATAGCAGTTGCAATCCAGATTATGCATACATCCCGCCATTGTATTCTGTGTATTATATACTTTTTAAATGCAGAGCTCAGTGTTTAGAGCTGTGGTTGTACTTACAGTAATGCTGGAAAAACCAGCTACTTATAGAGTGATATGACTGACACAGTTCAAAACATTTTAACGACCACTCACTTGAGATGAATTGGACGGCATAGATACATTAAAACCTGTTGTGGAGAAGGATATAAAAAAATGTAAGAAATATGTGCTGACAGTCTTTTTTCATATAACTATGTACTGTATATGTGTAGACAAGGACACCAATTGTTGTTTGGCCATTATTGGTTCTGTTGATTGATCGGGGCCGCGCAAAAGTATGTAACGCAAGTCTGCGAAAGCACCGACCATCAATTTACAAGTCATCAGTAATTTGATTACGATAATGATAATGACCCCTGTCCTTTAACGTTTAACACAATACTTTGAATAATTATCCCATGATATACATGGCAACTAGCTGCTGCTGTGACATAGAAATGGGGGTTCTGTCTCCACAATAGACATTCAGTGGTTAGCCCCGCGGAAGGAGTAATCTTTGCAATTTGCACCGTTTGCGCGGGCCACGGTTGATTTTTGGGGTTTTTGTTTGTTGCTGCCGTCCAGATTTCTATTTGGCACTTTCTACTTCCTCCCCTCATGTTTGATGTTCCTTCTGAACAGACTGTGTTCATGCAGTGTAGAGCCTCGCTTTGATCCCACATAATAGTCATAGCCGACACAAAAAAATAAAAATAAACAACCCACCAAAAAAGACTCGGCATCCCAATAAGCATCCCAATCCCATTAGCCACCCGGGGTAATAATGTAAACCGCATCATACCCTATCAGGATGATAAAGTAGGCCCCCGACCCTCTCTGCGCCGCGCGGCAAGACCCGCTCGGGCTCTTTTATTGGATTTGGCCCGATGCGCTCACGTCCGTGTTGGTGTTTATGAGTGGCAAATTGCTGTTTGATATCCAAATAACGTCAGAGGAGGAGGAGAGGAGATTCTCTCCCGAGCAACAGGGGAGCGTGGCGGGCAGAACTGCGCGCCGACCCGCCCACGCACCTCCCTCCGAACCATGATGGATCGCTTTTAATATGGGCTGAAATACAGACAGCCGCTAAAACTGCGAGTCTTTAAGTAGAGGATGGAGCGCGCTCCTGCCGAAACGCCCGGTTCTCGTTTCATCCCAGGCGGAGGCAAGATGTTGTCTCGACAACCAGAGCGCCGGCCCGCCTTTTTGTGTCGTTTGTCTTTTTGGATTTTTTTTATTTTATTTTTTTATATATTTTTTTTCTCCCAGATTTCAAGTCTGACTTCTAAAGTGTGGAGCCTCACTTTGAAAACGACACTTCAATGGGGCGCACTTTTTCAAGGCCAGTTTGACGGTTTTGTCAATCCTTTCATAGATTTGCCATCTGGGGAAAAGATTTGACTTTCTTTTTTAAATGCGTGGCACCAATCTAGCGCAGCCCAGCAATTGAAAATGTTCAAAGAAAAAGTCTTTTGTCTAGACTTTTTTTTTTTTTTCTTTTTTCTTTCCATGCTGGAAGCCAAAGTATTGAATTATTCTTATGGTGCTATGCTGCTTTGTCAGACAGGAGTCCTACATACAGTGTGTTTGTGCTACCCTACCCGGCAGCCATTATTGTATTGAATCCCTGTTTAAAAGTTACATGCGATTACTCATTTGTGGTAAGGGAAGAGATCCACTTTTAATCTATTAAACCTGAGATTGTCACACCCTTTTGGATTAGGTCAGTATAGTATAGTGGTGGGAAATAATACTGCAGCATAGGAAGCGATGCGGTTCATGTCTATCAGGAAGAGAGTTGCTCTGGTAGCAGGAAAGAAAGGCGGCGGGGCGGGGGGGGGGGGCAGGCTAAAAATATTCATGCACACCAACACGTTCGGATCAGTTTCCGATTGTATCAGCTCTCGCAGCTACTTCCATGACACTGTCGATAGCTTCCTGCCATGACGCCTCCCTGCCGTCTGCAGACGGCGACAGCTCTGCGCACCAGAGGGCACTGTTGAGCCGCCAGCGCGCCCAGACCGAGGGGAGGGGAGGGGAGGCGGAGGAGGCAGAGAGAGCAATGTGCATCTATCCAGTTTGTCTCTGGCTGTGATCACTCCATTCTAACTCCCTTCCTTCACACTGAGCCAGTGGCTTCCTCCTTCACCCGGGCGGCTCCGTCGGGAAGGCAAGGCAGCCTCGGAAAAAGGGCCCGGTCGTGTTTGCGCATCGGTGTGACCTCTGTTTTTCCAGGTCTTCGAGCGCTGCGCGGTGCGGCACTGGTGACGTGGCGCACAAAAAAATAAAAATCAAAAATTATAAAAACGAGAAGCCACGGGTTCTCACGCACACACGCACGCAGAGCTCTACGACTTTACTGAATCTTCAAAGTACGACACATCATGAGAAGGATTGACTCAAAGATGGGATCGCATTCGAAATCGTGCTGTTCGTCGTCGCACTACTCGACTTTACTCCTCTGAGCGGCGAAGGGTTCCATCTCCCTCACATTTGAACTCACAAGTGCCTAACGTGTGAGGGCGGTAGACGCCGGGCCTGGTTCACATGTGCAAACGGGGAAATTGCTCAGAAGTTTCGCCCGCCTCGACGGGAGCAACGCGCTCCCCAGCTGTGAACTCTCCAGAAAGCCTCGCTCTGCATCCCGACTAAACATAATGCGATGCGATGCGTCAAAAATCTATAAATGGAGCCTGAAGTTTGCTTCCATTAAAAAATTCAGCGCTCCCCAAACCTTGTGATTTCATCTTGAAGCACGTCCTTTCTGGATGTGCATCATCATCGCTTGTCATGCGCCACCCCACCCCTGCCTCCCGAACCGCCTCTGAATCACAGCCGCTTGAGCCATGTGAGATCTGGCTCTCACAGCAGAAGGGTATTAGGCGCGTGGCCCGCGCACACTGTGTAAACCAGTTCGACACACAAGCGTGATCACCCAACGGCCATTAAATCATCATCTGTAGCTGTGGCTGGTTTCATCCAGGCTTCATAAGGAATAATTGTACTAGTTCCGTCTGAAGCCCCTTCCCCGCTTGCACCGAAAGCCGTGCATCCACTGGCAATGTTCCATACTGGAGTAATGGGGGAGCAGAAGCCGGTGTCGTCGTTAGGTAAAAGTGGTCTTGTGAATTTCCCCGCTCGCAGCCGAGCATCATTTGCGGTAAAATTTCGGTACGGCCGCGTTGTGAATGGAAGCGGTAACATTTCCGGGACAAGCACGTGAAGGGTTACGTCCGTCTGGCGTCAGGCGCTTTCACGTCGGGCCCCGCTGTCCCCCGTCTCTGCCCAGTTCATCGTCCAACGCTCCTGATGTTCCCGATTTAAGTGGATCACGAAAAAACACTTCATGTGTGAAGGGGGCTCAAGCCAACGAGAGAGAAGTTAAACGCTGCCCCATCTTTCCAGGACTGCAGAAAACCTGAAACCTCGTTGATTGTTTCAGCTCGACTCCACGGGCTGCGGCGCACACACCGAAGCTGTTCGGGCTGGTAAATAGCTTGTCGGCTGATGCCGCGACATCTCTGGGTAAACGGTGTGGAGCGGCGCTCGTGCGTTCCCTGGTGTGTAAATACAAGCCTGGTATCATGTCATCACCATTTACATGAGGAGCCCATGTTCTACCCAGCTTGCCACATGTGATGAAAGACACGTTAAAAGACACGCTTTACTGTTCTCCCCAAAGACAACAGTGCTTGGTGGGGTTGCAGATATTCCACTGCAATCACGTTGGAATGTGTATGCTTTACTATTTTTAATGCTCAAATTTAGTACGGGGGGGGGGATTCCGCACGGTTCTGCAGCGCCGGTCACAGTGAACCTTTCTCCAAACAAAGCAAATAAAAACTCTTTAGATGTGTTTTAATTTTTATTTACTCAGTTTCCTGCTGCTGCGGAGCCGATCGCTCCTGAAAAAATGCCGCCCGCGCGTTCGCGGCCCGGTGGCAAATTCCCCGTGGCTCGGCACGGTGCGCGAGCCGGTGGTTGGGAACCTCTGCAGTGGAGGACCCTCCGTCGGCGATGGTCGGGGTTTATTTCCCACTTTTATCACCACATCTGTGGAATAACTGGACATTCTGGTCAAAGGCTCAGCACTCTGCCTTGTGAGACGCCGGAGGGGAGAGAGACACGCCGGTGCGCTCGTGTGCGTCTCCGCCGACGCCGTCCTGGCACACTGTTACACTGCACACTGCACTATTTATTGCGGAATATATCTCTCTCATGTGCGTTCACCGTGCAACAAACTGGATGAACTTAATTGCTCATCACATGATTTGAATTGATTTTTCTCTAACATTTGCTGAAAAATTCATAGCCAATTATTTATTTATAAAAAACAAATATACAATCAAATGGCAAAGTCAGCATAGTGATTATTTATTATTTTTTTAATATTCAAATTATATTTAGAATTTCTTTCCTGCAGCCCTAGTGCCTTGGGTAATTTGTTTATGTCATTAAAAAAAAAACGTCTTTTACCTGAAGTTTTCATCGAGGCCACTTGATAGACACAGATGGTCGGTAAATGTACCGCACTGGACTAGAACCGCTTCCCTGGACTGTGAGTAGGCAAAATCCCAATTTTCTTTTGCCCAGATCCCTGTAAATATCAGCAAAATGATGCAGAATTCATCTCCTAGTGATTGATCCACACCAAGAAACCACACCAGGAGACCCAGCAGGTGATGAAAATTGACCAATCACACTTATTCTTTAGTGTGGTGTGTTTATGTATTATAACCCAGCCCTCTGTGCGGTGACTCCATGGAAAGACCACCAGCGCAGGGAGCATCTATGACCCACGCAACAGGGGACGCAAACAATGGCGTTGTTGATGATGGATCCTTGGCTTTGTTCGTACCCCTGAACCCAGCAGGCCTGCCATGCTTGGAGGGAAGAGTTGAATTATAAATGGAGACGGTGGTGGGCACAACACAGCGCAGGCTCTGCCTTTGCCCTGGAACTGATCAATATTTTAGCTCCTGGGGGAGAAAACATCTCGCGGAGCAGCTGCTTCTTAACTGTTGTACACACTGGAGTGGCGTGCCCTGTAATCCAGCATAAAGTATACACTGTATAGTATTTGGAGTGAACGCATGCATTCTTGTGTGTGTGGGTGCCGTTGAAGGTTTCCAAGCGGTGGTGTAGTATGCGTGATATGCAGGTATACCCAGTACCCACTAAGAATGCTCCAGGATTTCCATATAGCCACTTAAAAATGCACAAGGACACCTAACAATATAGTTTTTTGACAAAACTTCCACTTCAGTGATTTTGTTTCGCGAATACCGGATGGAGTATAAGTGCATAAAATAAGTTTCGCATGGGGCCCTGCCGGTGCTATAGCCCCCCGCCCCCAGGATTTTGCAGAGCACCGGCACAGCCCCTCCAAGGATTTCCTTACAATTTTAAATTCTAATTAAACACTTTGAATCAAAATAACGAGGCGACTGTCTGACGGTTATTTTAATTTACAAGACTGACAATTCGTAAAAACAGGCAATTGCAGAGCAGTGGCGCGACTGCGTCCTGGAGAGGGAGGCATCTCCGCTCCACTGAAGCCCCCCCTGCGTCCCTTGTCAGACGTAGTATCGGGGGTTCCCAACCACCGGGGCCACGGGCCGGCGCCTGGCCGCGGGGCATTTGCCGCCGGGCGGTGATGAGGCGGGCGGGGATTTCTCTTCAGAAACGACGTCCTCGTGGCTCAGTGTGTTTTTATTGTAGACGTATTAAGTTTACTCTGTTTCCTAAGTGAATGAAACGGGAGGACCCTCTCAGTCACCCCCCCCCCGGCTGGGAGGGAATCGCCACAGTGGACCGGCGACGACAAACTAGACTACCCCTGCTGGTTTCAAGGAGCTTCAGAACGACTGCCGAGAGTGGAGGTGTTTGTGTGTGTGTGCGCCCGCCCGCCCGCCCGCCCGCCCGCTTCCCACTTTACTCCGCTATGACCCCCCTCCCTAGTTTTCCCTCCTCCTCACTCTCTCCTTTCTCCGTCTCCCCTCCTCTCGCTCCATCCCCCGTCTTTTCCCTTGCACACGCAGTTAAACACACTCAGTGTACGGGCACGCCAAAGACAGAGCGGACACGGAGCGAGTGCGTCCCTATAATTCCGCTATCAGCCCTCCCCGGGGCTCGTCCCTTCTGTGTGGGGACAGACAGAGAGAGAGAGAGAGAGAGAAATAGATAGAGCGGGAGGGATGGAGATGTATTCGTGGCAGTCCTTCGCTTTGTCATTCCAAATGTGCCTGTCTGTTGGGATTTGAGTTGTCACTTCCAACCGTACCTGCCTCAGATCAGAAGGTCTGGCGCCTCCCGAAGCCCGTCCTGCATATGTTCTTCATCCAGCCCTTTCCTCTTGTCGCGTAGTTGTGTGATTCATTTTTTATGATGACGCAACTCCCAACATCCATGCCAAAATGGAGGCATTTGGGGGGAGAGGGAGAGGGAGAGGGAGAGAGAGGGAGAGAGAGGGAGAGAGGGAGAGAGGGAGAGAGAGAGGGAGAGAGGGAGAGGGGGAGAGGGGGAGAGAGAGAGAGGCAGGAATTAAGGGAAGTATCCGAGATGGAAACCTGGTCGATGCCGGACCTAAAGGCCACCTCCTCCGTTTTTGAGCTGTTAAACATCGTGCGGCGCTCCCTGCCGCAGGCCGTTTGAGCCCACAGTCGCTGTCACACGCCTTGGACGAA
Source organism: Zeus faber (assembly GCF_960531495.2). NCBI lineage: Eukaryota > Metazoa > Chordata > Actinopteri > Zeiformes > Zeidae > Zeus > Zeus faber. Next base: position 4,842,290 of record NC_137194.1, on the reverse strand, counting down.
TAACTGATTTTTATCAACTTACCTTGATAAGGTCCTGTTAGAATCGTACTTGGCAAAAGGCGAGGCATGGTTATTCAAGCTGGCACGCCCACTCACTGTGAAATAGAGGCGTTGGATCACACTCGTTCTGCCGCTTTGCGACTGAGTGGATGCGACCCTTTGACGCCAAGTCGCCTGAGCCAGTCGAACGGCTCTGTGGAAACGTCCTCTGCGAGGCGGGCAGAGTTGGCTCCCACTCGCCGTTGTCGACGCGAGCGCGGGGCCCCGTATTGGCGAGAAGCTGTTTTGTCTGTTGCCAGTTGCCATGGCAGCGCAGGTGACGTTGCGCCGTGAAGTGCAACGCACTTTTCCCGCGGTCTCGTACCCAAACGCAAAAGTGACATAGTGCAAGGACACTCATTCGAGGCGGTGGGTGGGAGTGAAGGAGCTGCCCTTCTCCATATTACAAGTCGGTGTACCAGCAAAATGATTTTGAAGCTGTTATTTGTGTGTGTGTGTGTGTGTGTGTGCGTGCGTGCGGCTGGCCAGCATTTAGCCTCCCTGCTGACACATGCAGAGGGCGAGGAGCGTTTGACAAGCGTGTTGCCACAGAGGGGGAAACGTTGAGGTTTGAAAACTTTTTATTCACTTATTTCTCCCAGCTTCACAGATACCTTGGAATTGGCTTTCTAGAGTCGGCGTGTAACAAGAGTCCTTTGGGAGCCCCCAAAACAAACCTTGAATTACACCCAATTCCAAGAGAGGCCTTGATCTTCATATCCACGCCAGCCTGGCACATATGGAAAATAAATAGCGTGTTTTCCCTTTTCAGCTCGTAGTCTTTCCTGGTGGCGACATTTCCAGGTATTTAACCCGGAGAATAAAACACAAGCATGGAGCTTACGTTGTAAGGCAGAGTGTGTGTGCTACGATTCTCTCTGTTGCTGCGTTGTCTATTCTCAAATGGCTCTCAGATGCCGTCGCCTTGCAAATGAAGGTGTTTAATTACTATTATTATTATTTTCATGATGGATTTATTTATTTTTTTTCCTGAACACTACACCAAATGAGGCCGTGAGCGTGTTGGGGCGACCGGCACGTGTCATCGCTGCCAATTTGCGGAGTCTAATGAAGGAAAATGAGAGCTCAAACAAGACGCAACTTAAATCGAGTCGAGTCTAATTAGGAAGCATAAGCCGCGCCCGCCGCCGCTCGGCCCGCTCGTGTACCTGCGCCGCCCCGGGGAACATTTACATTTTGACTTTCAGCCGCGCTATTGATTAACCGATGTACGTTTCGTGTTTCGGCCCCCCCCCCCGCCAGAGATCTTGCGGCGCCCCAACCACTGACATAAATATGTGCATGTTAATGAGCTTGTTGCCAAGCCACAACATTATCATTTCATTATGGAGGTGATGAAATGGGCTTTAGCGCAGCGCACCATCTAATGGTTGAAATCGGCACAAAGCGTGCAGGGAATACGTTGAAATTGACCGAAATGAGCAGCGGGCAGTGCATCAGTGCAAGTATTAACAATAATTAGTAATTATTAATTTTATTATTATAAATCAATTTACAGTTAGTTACAGTCCCAAAAGTATATTGGACACACCCCCTCCAAGTATATTGGAGGGGGTGTGTCCCCTGACAACCCCTTTGACACATATGCTATCTGTTTACCACCCCCCCCCCCCCCCCCCCATTTATTATTTATTTTTAACACTCAACAGCGTGAAACCATCTCTGTGAACTCCGAGCTCAAAATGGCGCGTTTCCCCTTAAAATGTTATAATATATATATATTAAAACCCTGATTTGAAGTAAGGAGTACTTATCTGTTGGACCCAGTACATACTCTCTCCGACTCAGGTTTGTTATTTAGCAGAATGACGTTTGGTTCTACTTGGGTTAATGCCTTTCTCATGAAACTCAACCTGACACAAACGTCTGAACATCCCATGATACTTAAATCTATAATTGCAACTGTGTGCTGCCTGCGAGGGAAGCCATAAAGTTGATACACCCACGATAGTAGACAGCTCCTCACGGCACCTCGTCACCAGCCATGATATCCGGTGGGCAAAGGGTTAAAGAATCGGGGTCTTTCTAACCGGGGGTGATGAACGGGGTCCCCTCCCGGGAAAAGGGTTGCCAGACCCGCTGCAGTTGGCGCGGAGCCTTTGCCGCCCATTAACCCCTCGGAGAACGAGATCCCCGTCAACGAACCGCTCCTTTCGCTTTGCGTGTTGCGGAAAGTCTGCCGCTCGTGTGCGTTCGTTCCGTTCATTTATACGCACGCAAGAGGCAGGCACCGTCATGATGCGGGCACCCGGACCCCTGGAGCTGCGGTGACATCGAGGTTTTCCCTCCGCCTCTGTGGCCGGTGCGCTGGAGGGTGGAGTTCCCCTCCTCAAGTCCTCCCCGCTCGGGGCCGCCTCAATACTCCCATGTGCGCGTGTTTCCTTTTCTGCGAACGCCGGCGTGCTAAACCGCCGCATCCGTGGGAGGTTTAGAAATCGCCCTCTGCACTTTCACTCTGGAATGCGAGCATGAGTGGTTGATAATTGCTTATTCAATACAAACAACATTTATTTATTATTATTATGATTTTTTCTTTTCCCAGAATAATGTTTTTTTTTTATTTATTTGTTTTTTTTCGTACTCAAAATATGGATGGGGGGGGGGAAATCCATTTGTGTTCTCTTCCGTTTCCAGAAGCCACAAATCTTTTTAAATATTAATATTTCATAAAGTGTCTTTGATCATGGCGTGGGTTGTTGCTGCGCGGGCTTAATTGGTTGTTTTTAGGAATGTTGCGCTCGACTTAGACGCGCGCACCGCAAAGGGAAAAAGCCGACCTCGGGCTGTGTCGACAGCACAAACAGCTATCAGCGCTAAACGGCGTCATTTACCTGTTGATGACATTGTCAGCGCCGCGATGCCGCTCAGTTTGCCTTGGTCAGATCCTCGCAGGGCCTGTCCCCCCCGGGCGCCACGTTGCGATGTCCCGGAAAACGCCAGCGCGGCAGCCGCTTGTAACGCCGGGCGTGTGGCCGGCGGTCCCGTCTCCCCCCCCCGCTCACATGCGCATCCCCCCCCAGCCCCAATTCGAGGCTGCACAGAAGCCGACGAGTCGTTATAAATCCATCAGTATTTGTTTTCACTCGTGCTTAGACGCTGACGTGGCTTTTGCAAGCAGGAAGCGCTGCTGCGTTCGTGGGACACTTGGAAAAAAACGAATTTAGTTTCAGAGGGGATGATGCGTTCATGCGACTTGGAAAAAAAAAAATAATGATAATAATTTAATATCATGTGTTTTTATTTGTGTTTATTTGTTTGCTTATAAGTTAAATGCTCTCAAATATAGAAACTTGAATAAAATAATAAGTTTTGCAATGTCGGTCGACTCGACATTGAAGCGACTTTCTCAAAGTAAATATGCGTCAGACGTGGACGGGGGATTGACCTTTGTGTCAAACAAGTTTTAAAGGACAGCTTTGCCTTTTTTCAACCCAAGCGATGACTGTTGACGGCGCAAACTCGCTGAACATTTTACCATTGAGAAACCCCCCCGGGATCGCATGTTTCGTCGTGTTTGAGTGTGTTTTCAGTGTTTTAAATAACAGCGGGGTCACACTTTATTTTGGAACGACTTTTTGCAATTGCCGCCGTTGGGACAAAGCGTAGCGTTGGCCACTGTCGGTTGCCGGTGAGAAGCGACGGTTCTGCCCGTTTCTAGTCTCTCCCTCGTCTCATGCCAGCGCGGGTGCAGTCAAACGAGCTGATTGCTATGAGCGCAAATGAGTGGAAAGCCCAGAAAGAAAACTTGATTAAAGGCTTTTTTTTTTTTTTTTTTTTTTCGGTGAGGATCCGCAGCAGAGGGGGGAGTTAGTCAAAAGTCGGACGCTCGGTTGCGCGGTTAAGCCACCAACAGTTATAAACGATTCGACCCACTTTAATAAGGCTGGGCTCGTAGAAGCCTCGCCGAACGCGGTCTTTGAACTCCCCCCCCGGCGCGAAAGGAACAACGTGCCCGGCGTCGTGTTTCAAGCGCCCCCCCCCCCCGTGCCCCGGCTTATCTCGCCCTCGCCGGCCTGCCCTCCATCTCTCTCCATCTGAACGCGCCCGTTTCCCCGTGACTGATCCTCCCCTCGCACTTTTGCCTGCCCTCTCTCCGTCCTCCTCCCTCGCGCTCTTGAACACAGTTAATTTATCTGTCGCCCGCAGAGGAGCCCGGGCCCCTAATCCCCCTGCTGCTGACGGACCAACCCCCCCCCCCCCCCCGTGGCCGTTTCCTTCCCCGCTCGGCCGTCGCGCGGTAAGGGACGGGGGCTGGTGTTTGCGCCTCGCCACGATCGATTAGTTTTTCGATACCAGCCGCGTCGCCGTCGAGCCAAAGCCCATCACTTGGCTGTGTAGACGTTGGGTTCCCGGGGAAGGCTTTTGGGGTATTTTTTTTTTCCCCTTTGGGTGAACCTAATTGTTGGACGTGGATATTCTTTGGGGAGGCGAGCGGAGAGCAGGGGACGGAGGCCCGTGGAGCGTATTTTCGGGCTTTTCAAAGGCGGAGTCGGTAACGCCGGGCAATTAGCGGCAAACAGAGGGCGCCGTGGGAGCCACACCCACATTGACCTACGGCCGCGACCCCAAAACCTGTTCGGGGATGGAGGCGGCGTAGTTGGAGGGGCGGGGTTTGAGTGGAGGAGCCGGGAGGAGCCATGGCGGAAACCACAGACTGACCGCCGCCTGTACTTCACAGTCAACTTGTGAACCTGGCGATGCCTCGCGTGCTGACCGTGCCTTTAGGAAAAAAAACACCCACTTCCTGAATGCATTTCATTCCCGGCTGAGCGCGTCCTGTTTTTTAATCCTGTAGTAATCTTCTCAGGCGCCATGCACGTCTTCAGTAAATCTGGAGTTTCCTTATATCGAGAGGGAGATGGACAAGGGTGGGGTTTTTTTTTTTTTGTTAATTTTTTTCTTGGAACCGCGCCCACTTGGAGGCCAATCAAAGCAGACGGAAGAAGAGCGAAAGGAAGGAATCCTGCTCTTTTGAATCGGAAATCCCTTTTTTCGGAACAATCGCACCACGTCGGAGCGCCACTCAGCTGGGGGACCGCGTGCATTGAACGCTATGCAAATGCATTTATTGTTGGGAGGGGGGGGATTCCGCTCTATATTTAGGAGTTAAGGTGGGGGGGGGGGTGTGGATAAATATATGAATAAGCTGATTGAAGGGAAAAGTTTTCAGCCCATGAATATTGAATGACGTGTTATTTCTCTTGGATGGTAGTCGCTGCTTTTGTTGTTCTTCTCAAAGTCAGCCAATAGTTTTGCCTGCCAGCACGCCTAAATTAGAGCCCGGCGTGCGCACGCACACACACACACACACACACGCACGCACGCACACACACACACTGGGTAAATATGGAGCATCCAGGTATGGCCATTATAAAGAAAGGGAACACACGCCAGAGAGCCGTTTGAAATCTCATCCATCTCACTTTTTGAAGCGGCACCGGAATCCAACCTTAGTTGGAGCTTCCACACAGGAGTGAGCCGGGTGATTAACTTTTAATCCACAATCGCGGTGCAACAGAAACGAAGCGTTTTTCCGCTCCCTCCATTCAGTCGTCGGGCCCGGCAGGGGCGAGGTGGTGTGCGTGGACCGCAACGGCCGACTGGAGATTTTCACAGAACCGCACCAGGCACGGCGTGTATAAACTGCAAATGACGGAAGAACCTGCAGCAAGAGAACGTTTTCACGGACACATTTGCCAGAGCGCATTGAGAGGAATGAACCAAATAAGGGAGCCCAACTCTCCACCAGAGTCTTCGTTTTTTCCCTAATTGCCGGTTTTTGACCGGGAAAATCTGTTGAAGTCGGACATATTGAAATCTCTCCGGTCGCGACGTCCGGTGAAAACAGTTCCCTCAGAGCACAATCTGAATTCATGCGATGACGAAAATTATCACAGTATTTTTTTTTCTCCCTCGATGTCGAAAATAAAAAAAAGGCTCGATCATAGTGGCTTAATGGAATGAAGTTGATCTGTGATCCTTTCGGGTCGTATGATGAACCCCGGATTAACCGCGTGATCTGCTGCAGCCCCTACTCGATCATTCTGATGGGGGGGGGGCGGGGAAATAGAGATAAAATCCGGGGATCCATTCATTTCCGCCTTCGGCAAGCTGCAACAGAAAGCCAATGGGTTTGGACCTCTGACCAATCATGTTTGTCGATATAGAAATAAGCCCCGCCCCCTCCCCCGCTGCGCTTGAAAACACAGTGAACACACGGAGCGGAGACATCCGCAGCGTCCAAAACTCAGAGGAGAAGCAGAAAGATGATGTGTCGTTGACAACAGGGACACCAACATCCATAGTATTTTTATTAATTTATGTTTTGTGGATATTTATGTTCCGACCCAAATCAGAGGTTAAATATCCGCTGTGTTGAATAAGTGCAAAATATGTCGACGGGACGTCCCGAAGAACAGACGGACAACACCACAAACTTTATTGATTTGGACCCGCTATATTTATTTTGTTTTACATTTTATCAAAATGTTATTTTAGTGAAATGTTAATTATAGCGGCTGCACCGAAATTATTCGATTTCAAGTCGTAATATTCGTAATATTTATCTATTTTTTAAAACTGACGGGACTTATTTGATTTTTAATATTCATTAAAAAAATAGAATACATCTACATGCCTTGATGATTTCATTATTTTTATAGCCTGCCTATCAATTTTTTTATTTTTTATCTCAATAAACACAGATAATATTTGACCGGAATCTCTCCCATTTGTCCGGGACGTTGAACTCTTCCAGGACACGTGGCGCGGCACCGATTTGTTCTACCGGAAACTCTTGCCCTAGACTGTGACACAACCATGCATGTGATGTTTGTCACCAAATGCATGCATTTTAATGCCAGATGTGAACCGGGTGGGGGAGAATACGCAGACTCAAAACTTGTGATTAATGCTGAGCCTTGCTCCAAAAGAATGCTGTTTTTCCAGGAAGCATTTCAGGAAGCTGCTGCGCCAAACGGGGAAGACGTGCTTTTTCACCCAGATTCCGTCGGCTTTGCTCCTCTGACCCTCACTGGTTCCTGGGGAAAAGTCCAGGAGGTCGGGGGAGTGGGATAGCTTTCCACAGCTGGCTACGGCTATGACAATGCAGACACCGTTGGGAGGTGTTGTGGCTCTTTCAGGCCTGTTACCCCCGGCGATAAATGAATGCAAATTAGGTTTAGAATCGGCAAAAGTGTTTCTTCTCAAACTTTTGTGAGGTAATTGAAACACACACTGAGCTCAGAGATCAAAAGCCGTCGCCGCTCGATGGTTCCTCGGTGCATGCGAATTAGAATACATGGCTCCGTGGCAGCCGAAAGCAACGGCAAAGAGAAAGCAGCCCCCACCGCCCCCGCCCCCGCCCATGGGTCTCGGAAGAAATTAGCTCTTTCTTTCAAGAGGTAGCTCATGCACTACTTCTGTCCTTTCATTTGTGATGACACGGTTGTGTTATCTTATGTTTCCTGGAAAAAAGTCACCAGGCTTTTTATGTGCTTGGGGACCATAGGTTTATCATAGAAAATGTCTGTCCTTTTTGTTTTTTTCCCATAGACAGCTCTTTGTGAATATGAATCAGCGAGGCGACACTTGAGGTTGCCTCCGCTTTCAAATATGCGTGACAGAAGGGGAGCTGTAATCAGTCGCACATTGCGGGAAAGCCATTTTATGGAGGGCTCCCGAAAGGCCCGGCCATCATACCATAGCCTCAAAAAGGTAAAAAAAACGAAATGCGAAAGATGAAAGACGATAAAAGTTACCCAACAGCCCCAAATGTACGAATCCTCAACATTTCCACTCCCAGTTTGCTTCTGCGTGTGGTTTCTTTGGAATCGGAACGATGTGGAAATTGAACGCATTTGGGCTTGGCATGAGCACAGAGCTAGTCTCTTAGTCCATCTGGGACAGACAAATGGACATCAATAGTATGGAAGTTAGATTATATACTGAAAAGCCCTTCAGTGTATCTATCAATTTTCATTGACTGCCCAACATGGCAGTTTACTCTTCTTGCACATCTTGGCCTCATCCCTTCCCCGGTACATTTTTTTGTTTTGTTTTTAATCCCCTAAGGTTTTCTTCCTCAACATTATGCCTACGCTCAAACCCTTTTATGCGCGGTGCCTTTTCCCACTAAACAATCCAGCGCTACACCTCATGTCGAGGTGCTTCCCTGACCACAGACCCCCCCGGCCGCACCGGAAAAATTGGCGGTACCACGTTCCTTGGGGTGCCCTTCCAAAGCAGGTTTTATCCTGTTCCAAAGCTATGTCACAGGTAGCAAACCAGCCGGCTCGTCAACCGTGAGCGGGGAAAAAAAGGCAAATGACAGATTACACCATCTACTTCGGCATCGCGATTCCAAAAACGTGCGGCGGTTCTTTTGTGTTTCCGTTCAGATGCGTGTGACAAGATAAAATGATAGCTCTATCCTTGACTACCATTCAGTAGTCGTCCTTTGAGGCTATTGCTTGATTGATGAAATGGCCGTGTCAAAGTTCAGTAGAGTAGTTCCTCACGACCAGAAGCAAATCCACGGAGCATGTTAATTTCATTTAAATGAATTGTATTACGTGTGAAATATTGCTGTTGCTGACGGGTCTTGACCCCCGTCACCGCTTAGCTGTGACCTTGGACCTGGATTTGTCTGTTTTTATGCCCTTTCCTAGTTCCTTTAGCTTTGCTTGTATACGTAGAAATAAGAATAGTATGAGAAGGAAATGCTTCGTTTTTTAAAGCTCTGAATAATTAATTTATCCGTTAATTTATCTCCAGTTTCTTTCGGTTTGTTGTCCTTTTTGATGACGGCTCTTAATGCTTAAATAACAATTCATTGATGCAGTAATTACAGTTATAGCATAATATCATTCACCATCAAAAAAACAAAAACAGATTTACAGAGGATTTCACGGGGTGAAGAAAATAGTACAAAACGGCAAAGTATGATTAGTTGTGGGCCAAACCTAAGCCATTGTATCATAGAAAGGTGATGCAAGGCCACGGTAAGGTGTTATTTGAATAGCAATATTGAGAAAGCTGTGAGAGACTTCCTCCTTTTCGTCTAACCTGCGTGTCTTTCACTCCCTTTTAGGTCTGCTACTTCCACACGTCCCTGTGCCTGCCCGCCGTTGTTCTCGTTCTGGAGCTGGTGGCGCTGTCAGACAGGCCAGATGGCTCCCAGCATGCCCTGGGGCGTGGCTTCACCATCCTGGAGCTTTTTGCCAGTAGGGCAGAGGCTAGGGCCAACGACGGGGACAGACGGTGATTAGCCACTTTCTTAATTACGCAGCCAGGGGTTAATGATGTTTCCCAACCTGAGACAGCTGAGTGACAGGTGTAGCCACGCTAACCTCGGGTGTCTGTGTTCGGAGCCGCTGTTTGAAAGGAGCCCAGGGACTGTCATCGAGCTGATGGCAGATCTATAGAACAGCCTGATCTATATAACAGCAGGGTCTACTGTTAAAAACAGCAAGGTCTATATAACAGCATGCCATACCGGTGCGGTCACTGACGTATTCCCGCTCATGACTGCACCCTGCAGAGGTATTGTGGTAAAACCCTATTTAGCTTAAACGATAGAATTTCTGTTGTTGTATCCAAAATTAGCTTTGGCTGCGAAGCCTCAAAGATGTCCTCCTACTTATTTAAAGACATGCACAGTAGAAATTCCTACACATCTGCCACATTACATGTCGGCAACGCAGAATGAATGCATCGATAGAATACATGAATGAGCGTGGTGCATTCGATGGCTGAAGCTAGGTGGTTATGGTCTAGTCTAGCAAATGGTCTAGCTGTTTGCAAGTTGTCTGTCTTTCTGTTCTCTATCTCTGTCGGTCTCTCTGACTCCTGTCTAACTCGTTTGTTTCTAGACTGAATCTGCTCCATGGGTCGCCCAGGATCCTTCTCCATCCCCAGCTCAAAGGTGTTGTTGAATGTAAGGACCTTTTTCAACATAACTTACTTAAATGTTGACGTCAGTGTTGTAACACAAATTGAAAAGGGTATTAAGCAGCATTATGTAACTTTTGGGATTTGGCACCACCTACAGTTTCTGAGGGAAATCATTTATTTTTCCGGACAAATTGGAACCTTATTGGTCACGTTTCAGTAACAGTCTATGTTACAACCACAGATATTATGTACACCTAGGTAATAGCGTTCATTGCACGGACCTCGGCCGCCTCCCGGAACCTTGGGCTGAGCGCTTGCTCAGTCCAGAACTGAGAGAGAGGGCGTGGGGAGGGACGGGGCCCCCTGCTCCCGGCGCAGGTACCAGATGTGCTCGACCTGCCAGATCGGCTCGCACGTGCGAGTCAGAGGGTGAAACAAACCCCCGTGGCGCAATGACAGCGAGGGCCGGTGCGCGCCGGCTGGGATGTGGATGCCGGGCGCACCGCTGGCCTGTCTCATCCGCGGCTATGTTTGTGCGATGTTACATTTTGACTGGTGAGTTTATGATTTCTCGCTTTTTTTCGAAACACATTTTACCGGGCAAAAAATCGGTAATTCCCACGGTTTCATACCCAACACACCAAAGTTACATAGTGCAGGAACACTCATAAAGGGGGTGCCTTTCTCCATATTACAAGTCAGTGTACCAGCAAAATGATTTTGAAGCTGTTAATTTTAGGTAAGAAAAGTTAGTAACATTGTGCCACTTTAGTGTGTGTGTGTGTGCGCGTGTGCGTGTGCGTGCGTGCACGTACAAATATCACGAGAGGTTTTATTCTGACTTCCTCAAGGTTTCTGTTCATACAATGCTTGAGACCCTGGAGTGTTTACTAAAGCCCAACAGTTGGCAATCACCCTCCTAATATTCCAATTTCCCTGGAGTCTCTACCCAGTCACCTTATCTTAAGATTGTGATTTGTTTTCACAAGAAGATTCTTCATCTTGGTAATCAACACAGTTTGATGTCAATTGTGTGGTTTCTGCAACTGGGAGAAAATTGCTCATTTATACAAAAATGTACCGACGCTCCTTGGAATGGGCTTTGCAATTAAACGGAGCACACACTTGAGTAAAATGAATTTGCCCGAGGTCCTGGCTGGTTACATACATAATGTGTCCTCCCTTTGTCTGAAAGCAAGGCCGCAAATTCCCAAAAGGATCTTCTCCATTTCAGGATGAATTACACAGTGCCCGTTGAGAGCCGGAGCTCCCGTGTCGCCTATCATGTCACATGAATATTAGAAACGCTCCTCTCAAATGCACTCTTTGGCCTGCTGAAATATTTACTGCGTTCCCGTTGTTTAGCGCGAGGTCTGCCTTTGTGTTCTCAGGCTCGTACAGCCACCACACCTTCCTCTGACTCTGTCATCTTTTCACTCTCTCTCGCTCGCACTGCCAACCGCATCCTCTGCTCGCTGGAAAAATGGCGTCTCGGCGCTGATCCCGCTGTGCCGTAGGTTTGTTTGGCTGTTTTTTTGTGGCTGTTTTCTATGTACACTGAAGCGATTTGGTTGTTGTTGTTGATTTGGTTGGAAGTTTTGTAGAGCATTTGTCTGTATATGTTCCGTTTGGGGACGTTCACACTAAACTTTTTTTCTTGCCTTTTTTTTTTTTTTTTTTTTACATATAATCCTATGGGAAGCGGCTGCTTTCCGAGCGTCTTGAGGAGGCACTGCCTCCAGCTGCTTATCTCGCAGAGCGGAATGCTTTCAAAAGTGTAAAAAGGCTCAACTTTTTGAGAAAAGCTCATATGACGTCAATTCTTTCTTTTTTTTTTTTTAAATCAGCTGACCAATCATGTGCAAGAAAAGGCTGTCGGTTTGCCACCATGTAACCTCGTTCTACAAGGAGACTTGTAGAGGAGTGCTCTTGTACTTGTTCTGGTAACCCAAGTCAAGCCTCACCACAACAACAACAAAGATGGAAAGAAACAAATGACTGCCCGTTGAAAGGTTGAGTTTTGAGTGAACGGAGAGCTTTAAGACGTTTTATATACAAACGTCCGTGGTTATATAAACAGTATATTTTAAAGGTAATACTCCCGCCCCTTGCCAAATGACAGCTGGGATTGGCTCCAGGCCCCCCCCCCCCCCCCCCCGTGCGACCCCACGAGGATCAGCGGTATAGATAATGGATGGATGGACTAGCTAGCTAGTGTGAACACAACCTAATGCCTAGTGTACACCAGAGGACTTACCTAAGCTGCTTTCACACATGCACTCCGGACAATGTCTGGATATTGTCCGGACCTCACTATCCGGACATTCTCCAGAGTTGGCCTTTCACACATGTAGCAAAAATGGAGATTGTCCATGTCAGATGCATTTACACTACCTGGAAATAGTCAGTTTAGTTTATACGAGGGGCTGAGCCTGGGTAGAGCAATGATGCCGCAGAGTGTTAAAGCACACAGGATGGCGGACGAGGCTCCCGACCAATCAGTAATTGGGCTTTTTCTTTTTTGCGTTGATACTCCATGTATTTAGACATCTGTTATATAAACGAAAGAGGAAAGGAATAATAAAGGAAAGCAGAAAAGAGGTACGCAGCAGCTACACTCCGTGCACGGAGATCCGCACGAACTTTAATAACTGGCGCATGATAGAGACGTCATCAACACACAACGCGCCCACTTGCTCGCTGTGAATGGTCCGGACAGTCACCTGCTCTGTTCACACATACCTTTTAATCAGACATAACGCAGACTACTAGGGTGCTGGCCTGGTCAAGTCCGGGTCAAATGATTCAGACATTTGCGTTCACATATACAGCTCCTCCGGGTAATGTCCGGATAATTTCAGGTTTACGTTGCTTGTGTGAAAGCAACTCTAGTCCCAGACAAATGTTCAAGATCTTCAGGGCATCATAAGGAAATCTCTTGTCTTAAGGGTGGTCAGGAGCGCCCTTCTGTCATTGGCGGTTTATTTGAGGTGGTCAGAAGTTCTTGTGAGAGTTTTTCCAAGAATATTAGGTTGGTTTCATGACATCATCAAGTCTTGGGTCCTATAGTGTATGCTAGAATCTACCGTGATCACCTGGCCTCCCGAAATCTTACAATATAGTGGGCGCGCTAGTGGGACGGAAACGTTTTTAAATGCGTGAAGTTGTCCTTTGAAGTCATTTGGTGGATCCTCACAATTACTCAATATATACATCCATATACTGCAGTCCAATTTTACCTGTACTTTCTTTGCACTATGTGTAGAAATCTTCTTATTCTTTTAGTCTCGGAAAACGATACTACGACTAAAACGACTTGGGGTGAGAAATACGAGGTGAGCAAGGTCTACTTGATACGATCGCTTTAAGGCAAGAAATCTTGTGATGGAAATGAACATTAAACAACAAACCAAAAAAGAAGTCAAGGCATCCACAAAATGTTTCTCAACGTTGACGTAAATAATCGTTTGTTTCTGAGTCAGATCGTTTATGTGATGCGTTTTCCAAAGGCAGCTGAATAAACGTACCCGCATATTTCAAGGCGTGTACATTTATCATAAACAAAACAAAGCCGGTGTTTATTTTCCGAGATTTTTCCGACTACGATCTATTCATTTTCACAATAGATATTACCTTCTTTTTGAGGGCAACCGATGTACTCTGGAGGAAAGGAGGAAAGCGGCGGGGGAGCAGCCTATTGTACACCGTTCACTCTGCAAATTGCGGCGCTTATTTATTTTCTCCTCACCTCCAGCGGCAGTTTTTTGTTCACCGCATAGGAGCGCACAACGCCGACGGGGCGAGGAGAGCGTGGACGGAAACGAGGCGCGGCGGCGGCGGCCTCGCTGAGCATCGCTCACAGGCCCCTTGGGACTTGGAGCGAGCGGGCGCTGTCCCCGCCCTTCCCCGTTGTGCTCACTGGTTCCTTGTTGTCGCCTCGGTCGGCGGGGTGCCGTCTCACGCAGGAGCGTAAAGACCGTCCCCGAGAAGATGTTCTCAGCGGAAGAATCAGGGCGGAGGTGGGGGGGAGCAGAAGAAGAATCGTTCCACCCTCCGTCGATAAGAAATGCCACTTGAAAGTCTGTTTTACCTCAAGCATCGCAACATCTACACAATTTATCCAGTGTGAGTGTGTGAGTGTGTGTGTGCGTGCGTGTGCGTGTGGTTTACACCAGCGCTGCCATTCCAGATGTAAATCTAAAATGGTTTACATCTTGGAGGCACGCTGTGGCTTTAAGAAGTGGGCCTGTATTTCAATTTGAGTACGGAATGTGCCACTGAATACTGATATCAGAGCTGATGAAATCCACCATTTTTCCACATAAATATGGAAATGGTAATCAGTGAATGCCGCAAAGAAAGAAAAGGCACTGGTTTTGTTCAATATACACTTATATAGTAAAATATATATACAGTATATAAGTACTGTATGATATATATTTATATAATATTTATATATATACAACAATATTGAGATATATATATATATATGTGTGTGTGTGTGTGTGTGTGTGTGTGTGTGTGTGTATAGTATAAAATAAATAAATACATTTTATATATATACACACACACACACCTTTTTTGAAGTGATATTGTCCTTTTTCATAAGTGCATAAGTGTAACTGTTCCTTATGGAATTGAAGGGATACGCTGATTTTTATTTATTTGGCCAAATTCGCCATTTGTCAGCCTGCCTGGATTCAGATGAGAAGGTCAATAGCAACTTTCTTCCATGGGTGTCCATTGACGGGGTGCGTGCCAGCCGCGTTAGCGCAGTGCATGGCTGCAGGGGGCGTCGACTAGCCTCGCTCCAGAGCAACCACCGCACATTTTAATGGCGCAGTTGAACAAAATGTCAAGGATTCAGTCCTGTGCTCCACAATGGGAGATGAAGCTGCCGGCTAAGCCGCCGCAGAGCCCTGAAGCCCCGCCCCCCGCTGGCTCGCCGTTCGCCGTTTATTGAAAGTTTACTAATATAACATGTGTCGCGTGTCCAAATTGCATCAAACTGGACGCCGCACGTCCCTGGGTCCCCAGCAAAACACCTGCCAAGCTTGAAGTAGATCGGACGGCTGTGGAGATAATAAAAGGACATCCGTACAGAATCAGAATCAGAAATTTACGACTCCCCCTAATAATCCCAGGGGGAAATTACTTCGCAGAGGTTCCTTCCTTTACAGTTAGATTGGATACACCCGGTGTTTCAATACACACTGTCCTTTAGTATCCCGTTGAGAGTTAGCGTATTCCTGTTCAAAGTGTGTACAACGCTCATTTTCGCCAAAACATGGACACAGTTTGGACTAAAACTGACCCAACTCAACAAGCCGGATTAAAAAAAAAAATAGTCATATATATATATATATATATATAATAATAATTAAAATTTAAGAAGAATCTGTCCGCTCCGTTGGCTTCCTTCCTTTCAACGTGATCTGCCAACTGGGGAAGAGAACATCTTGTGACATGAGCCACCTAAGAGCTTCGAAAACATTCCACAAGACATTTATGTCCTTGAAATGAAGATGTCCTGAAGGTTCTCCGTTCAGGGTGCAGGCCATCGAAAGGGGGATGTTCTCTTTAAGGGGCTACGGATTTGACACTGTTTATTTTTCTGTCATTTGCCGCCTTGTTTAAACGTCACCGTTGGCACCGCGAGGAAAGGCGCGTCGGAGGAAACAAATGCCAGTTAAAAAAATAAAAAATGAATAAAAATGCCGACCCGTTAATCAGAACGCGTTGCTGTTATCATCTCGGGTACGGAGGCCATGGGAGCCGGAGGATTTGAAATGGCGCGTCAACGCCCCCCCCCCCGACCCTCCGCAGAGGGGACGTGGACGGGGAGGCCCGGGCTGGATCAAAGCCCGTCCCAGTTGGTGGTAGCGGGTTGGTAAATGGAAAATAAATTCCGGCGCGACAGTTCCTCAGCTTCCTTAACCCTTCAAAGGCTGGGAGCAGGGAGGCGGGGAAGGCGCAACATAAGTTCGTGCGCTCGGAGCAAGTGGGGGGGGCGGGGGGCGGAGGAGGTGGCGGAGAGCGGGGGCAGCTTCGGGGCCCTCTCAAGGGTTATCGGAGGACAAGCAGATGGCGCCGCGTCGTCGGGCCACATTGTGCGCAGGGAGAGGCGGAGAGTCGGGTCACGGGCGCGTCGAGAATGGAGGACGCCCGGGTTTGCCCCCTCTCCCACGCTCCTCCCGCCAGGTCCCTCGCTTTTGCGCGGCCCCCCGAAACACGGCGAACTACAGGAAAAACGCCCCATCCATATTCATCGTCATAGTCCTCCTTCGCCACTCGCGGCTCACCCTTACCCAAATCCACAGATTCCATCTGATGAAGCGCTTGTTTTTTAGTTTTTTTTTTTTTTGCATCTCCCCGGCTTCACATCTCCTGCCAAGTCGTGCTCGCTCCACTCTGAGGTATCGCGCCGCCGCTGGAAGAAAAACTTTTTTTGGGGGGGGTTCGAGTTTTTTCCCGCTCTCCTCCCCGATCCGAGCGCGGCATCTTGAAACCCCAGCTCGATGCATAATGAATAACAAGAAATAAAAGATGAAAAATTTACCCGGCACCTGGGCACCATCTGTGTCAAACTAGTTGCATTAATGTTTGATTCATTTTTCTCCTTTTGAAACCCCCCCCCCCCCCCCGCTCATAGATCCCCCTCTCCCCGTCTCCCGGTTGGAAACACCTTAACGAAAAGCCGTCCCTGTGAAGGGTGGGGGGAAACCCCCCCCCCCCCCCACCAAAAAAACACGTGGACAGAAGCTATGCCGCAGCCCCCGAGATTTCCTCTCTCTAACCGTATTTCTTTTTCGGCTTTGGAGCACACTCGAGTGCACAATTAGCGCTCGCCGAGTGCCTCCGTCGGGGGCGGCGGGTTTGATAGAAGTGAACAGGCCGCGTTGCGTTCACCGTCGGGCGGCGGCTGTCTTTTTTTTCGAGCGGCGTCTTCATCTTCTCCTTCCCGCTTACGAGTCCCGTCGTAATGTCCCGGCGAGGTGGTTTTCTCGGTGGAGTCGTATCAAAGGGAGCCCTGCGATAATTGCGGTCCGACTTCCTCCGTTTTTTTTCCGGGCGGGGGGGGGGTTAATCCGCAGACCTCGCTTAAAAACACGGGCTGAACACAAGTGGGAGCAGGTGGCGCAAAGGCTTCTGACAAAATGGCGAAACAAAATGTTGACGCAGGTGTCGCGATTTTCCGGTGCTGATGGCCGCATTGATATTACTGAATTTATTGATATTACTGCCAATGAATTGACTATTGGAAAAATGCCAAATTTATTTATTATCACTCGACGTCAGATCGTCTCAGTGTCATGTTATCCCTAGAACCGAGTGGTTTTGCTGCTGGTACCACCTGTGGAAGGCTATTGCCTTCACGATCTTCTTTTCACGTATTGAGCACGGGCGACCCATCACACCCTCTTTTGTCTGCTTGACTGTTATGAGCCGAAGCAGAGCCACATCATTTCACCTCCCCGGCCATGACCGCCAATTTAGCGGTATAGCGCCTCGCCCTCAGATCGGTCACTGTCCCGCCGACGGAGGAGTCGGCGGCGGTGGCGGCGAACGGAGCCTCCTGTGATCATTGTCACTCATCCCGGTGAAGGTGTAATTATCGAAGCTGTCAGGATGAACGATCACGTGCGGCGCTCCGGCCCGGACGGGAGGCGGGCGCGCACGCGGCGCATCGGGCGCTGCTTTTCCTCCGCTCCCAGTCGCTCCCTCGCTTCCCTCCGTGATGGAGGGGGGGGGGGTGGGGGGGCTGGCGTCTGTCAGCGGACGACCCGTTTGAAGGACGACGATGTCTTCCCCATTGCTCATATCGCGCAGCTCTGGATGACGCGGACTGAACACATTTCCGCGTGCTGAATGGTTGCCATTTATGGCGGCGCCTGGCAAAGGTGGGCCTTCCCATGTAATGGAACGTTGCACGCTCTCGTGCAGATAGTCGAAATGGAATATTGAAAAATGGAGGCGTCTGCGCCCCGCGTGTCAGTGTGCCGGGGTAGCGCGCTCCTCTCCATTGAAATATTAGACTATAAAACAGCGTGTAGATGGCCTGGAGATTGTTTAGGAATAGAGTGGAGGGTTTGAATTTGCATGTTGTACATCTTCCCACAATCGTCCTCAGAGTCGTAGATCAAAACGCCCCCCCCCCCCCCCCCCCCCCCCCCCCCCCCCCCCCCCGGTGATGGAAGAACACATCAGGATGCCGTCACTGTAACAGAATGCGCTGCGTTTCTTGTGTTTTTTTTTGTTTTGTAGACGGCAGTCTCCTCAAAGCCATCGACGGAGCCCATTTGGGCTGTGCGGTGACGGGCCACCCGGCGCTGGGCTCCGTGATGCACCTGCTGCCGGAGAACATGCTGGTGTCGGCGGAAGACGACATCCCGGGGCTGGCGGCTTCACCAACAGGTACAAACGGCCGTACCGTCGTGAGGACACAGTGGGCGCCCCTGGCTCGGTGATTGTCAATAATACAGCCATTAGCTCGGTCCTCAGTAACACCCACAGTTGTACCCCGGGCATCTTCCTCGTGTGGTTGTTTAACAGGGGGCTCTCAGGGTCAGGAAGTGGAGAGGCTTGTGACACGGGAAGCAGGGCGTTGCTGAGGAAGAGCCCGGGCGCTCGCCCTGAGATACGCATATGAGACCATACACCTCGCTTTGAGTGAACTTATTTGTTCCTTTTCGTGAGAAGACATTTCCAGACGTCATTTCATTCGTTTCGGAAGATCAGAATCAGAAAAATTCTGAAATGAGGGAAAAAATGGTGAATAAAAATAATGATAAAATAGATTTCAAAAGCGTATAGCGTAAAAATAAAATAACAAATTTCTCAGATATGTCCTAATAGCAAAAAAAAATGAAGGAAGGATAAAATGAATCTTGTTTGTTTATCCTTTTTGCATTGGAAGGGGTGGGAAAAATATGGCAGAAGGGCCAACAAAACAAATATATATTAAAAAAAAGAAAATGGACGACCAAAAGCATATTGAAATACAAAGGGAAATTAATTGTAGATCTCCCTACAATACTAAATGAATTAAAAAGAAAGGGGAGTATAGTGTTTATGGACGATTAAAGGCCACCTCCAGTGCCTTTTCGACATTTAAAGTGCAACGGGTCATTTAATCCATAAAACCTTCAATGGAGAGATGGCTGCTTTCACTGTCACTCTCCATATTGGAGGCCAGGTAGTCCAGCCGAGCCTGGTGTCGCCGCGGAATTGCCAAAAGGTACATCCCCCATCTTCACTTTGGCGAAAAACAAAATAAGTGAAATTGGCTTATTTGATGGTACTTGAGTGGCCCACACGGATCTCCTCAAAGTGTCACGCAGTCCTCCCGTCTGGTGGTGTGTTTCTTTTTAGTCCAGCGGGGACCACCCTGACCCGGGCAGAGTGTTTCATCGAGGCCAAGATGCTCGAGCGGCGGTCAGCATCGTTCCATTTTATCCGAGGGGGGGGGGGGGGGGGGGACACCTCACGGCCCGTTTGCCAGGTATAAAAGACCGTTCACTTGGCTGTCAAAAAAAACAACCTTGCGTATGTTTTTGGATTTGGTTCCACGTTCGTGGCGCCGACGGATTCACATTTGAAATTAATATTATGATATTAGGCGTATCAAACTGTCATGACCCGTCAAAATAAATTTGACTGCTCAATTTGTTCAATTCATTATCGAGGGAAAATGCATATTGGCTGTGGAAAACCACACCATATGTCATGTCATTCTCTTTGTGTGTGTGTGTGTGTGTGTGTGTGTGTAAGTGAAGTGAAGTGAAATTGAGGGCCTATCAGAAGTTGCAAGGCCCGCATTACTTGGTGGAAGTAAGTTTGGAGCAGTGTGCGGCTGTGTATAAAAGGGCGAGGCTGTAATGAAGTCTGACAGCGGCGGGCCATAATCATTGGGAGTCGGCGGGAGGTATCATGGCGCGCGGCTTAATCCCCTTCATGTTCCACGGCGGTGAGCAGCCGGGACCTAAGCTCCCTTTTAAAGACTGTAGTCGCGGGCTTGATATTCATGGCGCATCCGCGGCCTGCGCCCAGCACTGTGCACCGTGGCACAATGAAACAGTTGATGGCTACATTACTCTTTAGGAGATCACGATCAAGCGTGTTGTTTTTCTCCTCTTTTGTTGCGCCTGGAAGGGATGATTGCCGGCTTCTACTGTGCCCACCTCATGGACTGCCCGGCTCCATCCGTCCACCGCGCTGCTCTTAAGTCAATTTGGATTCAATTTATTCTATCCACCCCGATGGAGGCCGGTTTTTCTCTCTTCACGGGGATGTTCGAGATGAAGGCACCGACTCACAGCGAATCAAATTAGGCAAAACCCAGAACCCGACCGCCCAATACGGCCCGACGGATAATTACCGCTGAGGTGGGGGTAATGGTGACATAAAAAAGAAAAGACATAAATGTGGCGAGAGCGCGGAAATAAAGGGAATTCGTAGGAGAGGTGAGGAAACGACGACCGTGGAGTGTCTTGAGTTCACTTGGACGACCGCTCTGGAGCGCTGTCTGTGGCTCCCCGTGCAGGCTACACAGCTGCCGATGTTCCTTCCTGATAATCATATATAACACCTATCCACAAAAGCGGTGTGACCACGGTAGCACCGTTTTGCCCGGCACCATAAACACCTGAGGAGAGCAGGGATGCTTCTTTCCGCATCTTGACCTTGACCAAGTTGACTAGGGCGTGCCTCAGGGCTCCGTGCATGGGCCCCTCCTCTTCACCATTTACATGCTCCCCTTTGGTCAGATCGTACGCCACCACGGTCTGTGCTTCCATACCTACGCAGATGACACCCAGCTATACCGCAGCACGAAACCATCCTCCCGCCTCCCCGCTCAGTCTCTTCTAAACTGCCCCCACGACATCAAAGTCTGGATGTCTTCAAACCTGCTCAAACTCAACAATAACACAACCAAACTCATGGTTGTGCCTCCCAAGGCGCTGCTCAGGAAGGTTGGAGATCTCGTTTTGGTTGTTGATGGCTGCTCCATCAACTTCCCATCCACCGAAGTGCGCAACCTGGGCGTCATCTTCGATTCATCCCTTTCATTCCACTCACACATCAAATCCATAACCAAATCTGCCTCCTTCCACCTCAACAACATCTCCAGACTCCGCCCATCACGGTCAGAGTCCGCGGCAGAAACAATAATCCACGCTTTAATCACCTCCCGTCTGCACCACTGCAATGGAGTCCTGTCCGGGGTTTTGGACAGGCTCCAGTACGTTCAAAACTCTGCTGCCAGAGCCCCCACCCGCACCAAGCCCTGGCAGCACATCACCCCCACCCTCATCCACCTCCACTGGCTCCCTGTCAAGACCCGTATCTCCCATAAAACCCTACTACTAACCTGCAAACCCCTCCCCGCCCTCGCCCCGCAGTGCCTAACTGACCTCCTCCACCCCTACGCCCTGCCCCGTAAGCTGCGGTCCTTGGACACGGGTCCGCCCTCCAACCCCCCCCGCATGAGGCTTCGAACTTTCGGGGACAGAGCCTTCATTCAGCGTGGCAGCCCCCACCCTCTGGAACTCTCTCCCCACTGACATTTCGCATGCTCCATCCCTGGCCACCTTCCAAAGCCTGCTCAAAACCTACCTCTCCAACGAGAAAAACGGAAAGCCTCGGTAACATTTTATTACATTTTTTTTTTTACCAATATATTAGGTCAGAGTGTCACTGTGTCAGCTGCCATTTCAAACTCCGTGAGCGACGTGCAACGTGAAGCGACGTTACAGAAAGCTCACCCGCACGGTTGGAGCCGTGAAACGTAGCCTTTGCTCTCCTATCCCCGTCCGCACGAAAACAGCACCTTTGGCGAACGCCGTCCAGAGGGCGGAGGTCTTTCAGAACTCCTCTTTCGCACGCCGGTGTGACGGCGCTGACCCCATGACCGGCGCTTCAGCATCGTCGCCGCTAAAAGTTTAAAAGTCCCTCCACCTCAGGAACGGCGGCCTTGGGCAGACGGAGATTTTATTTAATTTATTTATTTCAATTTTTTTTATGTTTTCGGAAAAATCTTCATACGCTACGACGGGGCTTTGGAGATGGGTCAGATTTCACATTTGAGCGCGCGCACGCACAATTCGGAACAAAACACTGGATTCCTCTGGAGAAACGGTCGTGCTCTGCCTTCGGACTTGACACGGGCGTTTTTTTTCCTTTCTTCGCCTCTAGGTGATGCCCTGTTGAAACCGCAGCTCCTGAAGACGCAGCGATACGTCCTGGACAGGCTGACCGTCTCCCTCCACCCAGCGCTGGACAGGTTTGAGAGCCGACTGCTGCAGCTCGTCAACGCCGACTGGCACAACACGGTAGGCTCCGGGCTGGCGTCAGCCCATCGCCAGGGCGGGGGGGGGGGGGTCGCGTCGGATTGGGCGCCGGGGGCCCAGGGGTGTGGCGTCACAGAAAGGCACGTGAGGCTCTTTGTGATTAGCCGCCGGGTGCGCCGTCAACCAGGCATGTTTCCATGTCAACGGCTCCGCCGCCCTGAGAATTCACTTTCTTGGACATGGAAAAAAACAAAAACAAAACATAAAACGTGAGCATGTACCGCACACTCAACGGAGACGGCTGTTATCGGTTTGCGTTGGTCATTTATCTATATGTGGCTGGAAACCATGTACAGCAGGTAAGCGATGACGGCTTGAGTTGGGGTCTGTCATGGTGGTGGGGCCCTAATCGAGCAGGGTTTACATGGTTCCCACTAAATATTTAGATTCTTCCCGGTTGCCTTATGATAAAGCCTGATCAGATGCGTTATGATAAGGTTATCGAGCTTTGAAAATGTGAATTATTTACGAAGCCATGTCCTCTTTATTCCGGAAGTTCAGGGCTAGACAGCGTCGCGGCTCCGTCAGGTGTACCCGAACGCTTTGGCGGCAGGGCGCCCCCTCTGGTGGAGACGGCCCCTAACATCTCTAAGCAAGCAGCCGCTCTCGCTTGTGAGTTACGGACATAAACGCTGAACATCTGGTGTCATATCTGACGAAATTTTCTGACGAGTTTTTCCGCGAGACGTTACAAAGACGAGGGCACGGCAGTCGATGCGGTTCGGAGCCTATGTCCGGGGGGCCCCGGATAGCCCCGTTCCCAAATTAACATCCTAGACGGAGAGAATGAGGAATGCTACTATTTAAGCGTGAGAGTAGTTTTTATTAAATTTTTTTCTTTCAGTACATGGACAAAAGTGGACAACCAGGTGCAGCTTTAGACCCTCGGCCGGCGGCGGCGTCCTAGATAGATATTTCCCCTCTTATCTTACTTCCTGTTCGTCGAGTCCCCCCCCTATGCCAACGCAAGCTGTTTTACAGCTGCCACTGCAATTTAAAACACACCAGCTCCCCAAGCTTAAATGGAGCTTATCTATTCTCCCTTTCTGGTCTTTGGAGAAGTGGACGGTTAACACTTTTTGACAGGCCCTGGCCACGCTGTTGGCAAATTATTTGTATGGCGCCGTCGCGAGGGCTCTATCTGTTTTGCTCCAGCCTGGAGTGGGATGTGTCTTCGGTCGGGACAAAAGTTGATATGACAACGCTGTCGCTCCCTTTATCCCCGCACCCGCCCCGTCGCGTCTAGATCTCGCCAGTCTGGGTTCCTTGATACTAAACTCGGGGGAATTGACTGTGCTGTTTATTTTTAAGAGTTTCTCGAGCCGGGCAAATGTGGGCGCCGTCGCCTTCCGCCTTGTCAGAATCGCGCTCGGCCGCTTGGAGATAGTAAACAAGAACCGGAACAGGTCCACTGCTGCCCTTCACAGAGCTCTTGTGATGGGGCGGGAGCACATTTTTGGGCTTTTATTAGGGTTAGGGTCGACTGATAACCACTGCGCCCAGCAGATGGATAGTTAAAAATACTTCAGGATGTGGCTCCATTTAAAACAACTAAGATCTCCTTTTTAGATTGATTTATTATTTTCAGTCTTCATGAAGATGAAGAGCCACTTAAATAACAGTTTTTCAGATGCTAGAAGGTGCATTCCCCTAATTTAAATATTATTATTATTATTAATAATAATAATAATAATAACAATAATAATTCATTAATAATAAATAAAGGAAGGTAGGGGTGTAAATTGCCAGAGACCTGCCGATTAAATATGTATTGAGATTCTGTAGTATTATGATACAATATTCCAATATCTATTACTATTTTCTTTGGACTACTCTTTAAATCACTAGACCTATTGCTTTGAAATCTTAATTGATTAAAAGTTGTGTTTTTTTGCCATCTGACATTGCCTTTGGAATTTCAAGATTCAAGATTCAAGATTTTTATTTGTCACATACATATACATACTTCCATACATATATGCAGTGAAATGTAATGCATCGCACCCGGTGATAGCACACAATAAGTCCTAGGAAAAAGTACAAAAATAAAATAAAAAGTAGAAAATTCCTTTCTAATAGACCGACTAACTGACTCCTAAAACGTAATACAGTAAGTGGAATACTTATAGAATAAGATAAAAAAAATATAGAATAAAATACAATAAAAAATAAATTGAAATAAAATGGAATAGGTTGAAGGAATATGCCTATGTATATACAGATATGTGCATTTAAAGTGGCATGTGAATTAAAGTGGCATGTGAATGTGAATAGTGTGAGGTAGTGTTTTTTGCTCTACATCATAACATATGAAGTTACTTCAATTTCACGTTGATTACTTTTGAGTTTGCCCGTTTATTTTAGTTCAATTTTGTTCCTTTGTGTAATTTCTGTGTTGCTTTTAGTTTTGTTTTGCGTTTATTTAGACTCATTTGTAAAGGATGCAAAAGTATATCATGACACGTGGACGGACATATCGGGGCTCAAGTGTTTGGAGCATTTTACGGAAGACGGCATTTTCGACCTCGCTATACGGGCGAATGTCTTTGCCATTTAAATGTGAAATTGCGCTTGTTATTGGTTGTGGCCTCTCCGATCTCCCCGGTCATTTTTGCAAAGCTGCTTGGATTGTTGGCCGGCTGGCTGTTTTCGGTAGCGTCTACACGACAGTATTTTGTTTTGCCGTTGCATTGTTTGCATATTGCAGCGGTCATATCCAGTTTCCCATCTACGCTGTAAAAGCCGAAGTGAGTCCAAACCCCTGCTTTGAACTGGGAGGGCGCAGCATGTACCGCACGGTCTGTTCTCACAAATAATTCTCTTCCTGAATTGTTTGTGAGCAGAATCTCAATACCTCAATACCAACGCCTTGTGTTGAGGTAACACAGTTAGCGTGCAACCCATCAATACCTCAGTTCTGGACACACAGGGATGGAATTGGTGTTGACCTTCTCTGCTGAATCTTGATTAAATTGAAAAATATGAAATAAAATAAATAAATGTAGTATCCCTTTGAGCCTGTATGCATTTCATAATGTTTACAGGGCGTCTACCTGTGCAAATCCAAATTTAAAGGTGGTACGCACGTTCAGTCTTTTACTACTGCCATTTATCACATGTTTTTACATATTACATTTATTATTGTCATCTGGGACGCCTGCAGATGTGTGCAGAGACAGCAGAAGTAAATACAATTTAATGAAAGGTCTCAGAGCTTTATTTAAATCACATTTAATAATATGCAATGGTAATCCAGACCTGCCAATTACACGCCCGGTACTGCGCTCGTGCACTCGTAAAAATGATCCGATACTCAAACCCGACACCAACGTTACGTAACGTAGTGGCACAGCTGACTCTCAAAAATGAGCGCGAAAGAAGGAAACTGTCGGCTGTTTGTCGCTACTTCGAGGTGAACAAAGAAGATTGGATAAATTATTTATATATCTTTATTTAAATATCACCCGACAATATTCCACAATTGCCCAGACTGTATCTGTGGCTGTCACAGCGGAACGCTGCTCGTGATGAAAGGCTCGACTCTTTTTTGATTTCGGTTGGTTTAACGGTGAGCGAAGGATCTCTCAACATATTTTTTATTTTATTTTTTGTAATGATGATGAATGATTGCAATTTATTTTGGAATTGCGAGTACCATATGAATATAATAGGAATGTATATTTGCACCTCCATTTGAAGTTTGAACTGGACATATCCATGTGTGTTATATGTGGTGTCCAGTTACAGGTTGCATTTTACTGAAACTTGGTGACAGTCCCATATTCTGTTTTATTGGAACTCAGGGATTCAGTTTCATCTATTATGGTTCCCTAGTTAATAATGAGCGATAATAAACACAGTGTCCAAATCTGCAATCTCACAATTGTGGTGACCGAAAATTGCAGTCGTCAGTACGTGCAGCTGCCCTGTCACGTGAGCGTGATCAGATCACATGGCGCATTTGTCGCTGACGCACATCAGAAGTACCCGAATGACGAGAGAATTTGATTTCTCCTATCAGGGATACAAACTCGTAACGATCGGACGACGGTGTAAAAGTTGTTTAACGGTCAGTGCTTTATTGTGAGCACACAATTGAATGACAGTCGGAATCGACCGGAATCGGCCGCTCAGACTGAACAAAATCACAAATCAGATTCTGCCAAGAAAATTGCAATCGGTGCGTCACAAGATGGTAAACATGTAACTTTAGGAGATGATGCATTTTAAGGGGGTATATCCTAATGACATGTGACCCACCGCAGCAAAACCCACATTGTTGTGCATTTCTTAAATTGCCAGGAGTAGCCAAATAAGTTGAGGGCAAAAAAAGATTTTCCAGATTTGCGTTTCCTTTGTGTTTTTTTTGTGTTTTTTTTTTTTTATCTCAACGTACTTTCAAAACCACGCCACTGTGTTGGTCCTCCAAACCGTTTGCACTCTGGGAGCTGGCCGAACGAAGCCAAGTGCGGGGGGAAAACTTTGAAGGTGATTACCTCAGAGACGCGGTTTGCCACACCCTGGTCATTAACAAGCCACAGCTTCGAAAATATTAATATTTGCGCACGTGACACCGTGTTTTGAAGCTCTTGACTCCTCACTTTCAAACGACACGGAAAAAAAAGAAGAGTCGAAAGCCGCCAAATGTACCTGAAGTCTGCGGTGGGTCACAAATTAATGTGTGTACTGTATATAGTCAGCAGTAGTATCTCACATACGATGTGTCCTCGTTACCAGACGGCTGCGGTGTGAATAACCGATGGAGTCATTTAGCCGCAGTAACTCAAACGCCCGGGAGGCTCCCTGTTTACACCTGTTGTGCTACTCAAAATATTTTCCCAGGGTTGGCAGCTTTGGTTATTATTTGATATCGTGTGTGTATGTATATATTTCAGTAAGTGGCCCCATTTTATCAAAAGTTCCGTTCGTCTTATTCATCTTACTTTTTTCTTTTTAAATTCATCCCAAACCCTGGCATTAGTGCGTTTTGCCTGTGATTTTGTGGAGTAATGTCACACAGTCATCAAACTTGTCATCTCTACAATTAGACGTCAGGGGCGCCGCGCTGTCCCCGTGCGCGTCACCCGACGAATGCCTCGCAGGTGTTATGCGCTCGCCGGAACAGTTTGAACCCGAACGGGGAAAAATAAACAACCTTGGAGCTGCGGCGTCTGAACTACTTGGCGCCACGCCCCGCCTCACCGGCGCCAAACAGAGTTGCTTTAAACCCGCACCACGTCGCGCGTGACAGACGCCGGTGCTGAAAATATGGCCGAGTTATGTCACAGTGGCCGTCTCGCCGCGCAGACAAGCAAATGACAAACGGAAAGAACAATCTCGTAATTTCTACGGACACTCAGATCTTTTCCTTTGCCTTCAAACATTGGACAAAACGGACGGAAATGTCCCCACGCACCCTTTTTTCGAGCCGTGAATTGATAGTTTGGGAGATGAGTAAATCATGTGACGTCGCCCGTTGACGCGCCGCGCCGCGTCGCCCCAGCGGGGACCCGGTGAAGCAGGAACGGGAAGTTGCCTTTGAAGCGGAACGAATCGTACGTTTGGCCTCGAGCGCCGCAAAACCGGGTCAGCGGGAGAGCGTGCGGTTTTGTGGGCGGTGGACTGCCGAAATACAAATGTGCCGGTGAAATTGTCACAGCCGGTTAGAACCGTAAGTGACTCAAACTCATGTATTAATTTAATATGGTCACACTGCCTCTTCCTGTGTGTATTTCACCTGTAATGGCCGCTGAATTCATGCGAATAGGCCTCCCCCCCGATACGCGGTTCAGTCGCCCCGCCCCCCTCCCATACGGAGCTGGGCACATTTCCCATTGACTTCCCTATCGGGAGCTTCGATCGCCAGCCCACTGTTGTCCCTGAAAAGACAGCTAACGAGAAAGTCATTTGGAGGGTGAGCGCACCTGACGTCAGGATTGATTGGACATGGGCGGCGCCATTCGTTTTTATTACCTCACCGCGCACAACCGGCGACGGCGCCGCGCTTACACATACGCACTTGTTTGTGTTTGTGTGACAATAATATTAATAGCTCTGCCCGCGCTTTGGTCGAAGTAATAAAGCGACAAAGGGAAGAAATGTGGGGAGGGGAAAAAAAACCAAAATACTTTTAAAAAGTTTCCCCACCTTACCCACCTGTGATTTTAGTGACACGTTTGGATGAGTCGCTCCCTGCGCGCGCACACACACACACACACACACACACACACACACAGACACAGACACACGCATATACATTACCAACCTGAGGTGCACTTTGAAGGGGATGGCACTTAGCCTCGCTAGTGTGGACGAGTTCAGAAAGTGTTCCAGATTGACGGCAACTCTCCCCAGCTTCGGCGCGGTGACGACATTCTCGCGTCTTGCGAGGGGTGTGAATACATGCAAAAGTCAGCTTGATTGCGGCTCTTAATTAAAGCTGGATGCTTGTCTGTCTGTGTGTGTGTGTGTGTGTGTGTGGGTGTGGGTGGGTGGGTGTGTGGGCGGGTGCGTGCGCGCGCGCGCCTGGTGTGTGTGACCTTTTAGAGGTGCGACTCCAGCTGGATGCTCATCAAGCTCCCCCCTAAAGTGTTGCTGACACGTCGTCGTCTGCAGCTAAAGCCATAGTGTTGCAAGGCAGATTTACTGTGTGTGTGTGTGTGTGCGTGTGCGTGTGCGACGTGAAATGATTTGGAGAATTTACAGTGCGGCTTGGTACAGATCCTTTCTCCGGTCTGACGTGTCGCGCATAATCTCCCAATAAGCACGTCTATATTTAGCCCACCAAACTATCACACAATACAGACGCCTTTTTTTTTTTTTTTTTTTTTTTTTTTATTTGGTACATTCTCATTTTCCATATATTATACAAGCACTGCCCCAGTTGATGTGCATTCCATGTGAACTGCTCCAGCTATTCATAGCGTACTAAAGGCCAAATTTGATGTACTCCAAGGCCTGTGTTTTACCCTGACCTCTCATCTTTAAGCCACTAATGTGATTTCCTGAGGGCATATTGTAACGTGTCTGGTTCAAGTGAAGGCTGGGCCACACCGCCTCCGCCCTCAGCCTGAAGACGGAGCCCTCTTTTCTTCCCCCCCGCTCGCAAATGTCCCGTGATGTGTCGGATATTAACGTAACGTTTTTTTCTTTCCCCCGCTAACAATCAAAAGAGCACAGAGAGAAGAAAGGCGGCGTAAAGGGAGGAGAGTCACGCCACGCTGCAGGCGGAACAACGCGCCTCGGGCTGATTTAATGAACTGGGGAGAGGGACTTTTTTTATTTTTTTTATTATTTTTTTAATTTTTTATTTTTTTTCCCCCTCCACAACCGAGCTGGAGGAAGTTTCCGCTTGTCCCGAAAGAAGAGAACATTTTTTCCCCCCTCAAAGTAGGACTGCTGCCTCCCCCCACGGATGCAGAGCTGGATAAAAAGACAAAGGCGTGGCGTCTCTGTGATGGGAGGCGTCCTGCGCCGCTCTCAAAGGATGGCAAGTTTGCGCCACACCCCCCCCCGCCACCCGCCGGGCGAACGTCTGTTCCTCTTCAGTATTAGGGGCCAGAAGTTTTTTTGTTTGGTACATTTTTTTCTTTTTTGGCGATGAAACGCTGCGCTCGCGGCGCACGACGGCCATGTTATGATCGATCAAAGTGCCTTTCTTTTGTCTGACAGCGGCAGTGAGAGAGTCAAACAGCTGCGTCGCTCATCAGCGTGACGGTAACGGAAAGTTACGAGCTGCCTCTCCCGCCAGCCGTCCACATACGTGGCTCGCGTGTATTTGAGGCAAACATGTGAATTATATTTTCTTGTAAATTAAACAGCAGACAAACGACGCAGGAAGACGAGCGTCCGCCGGGTATTTACCTCACTTGAGGCGTCTGCGGCGCGAGCCTGGGACGAGGTCTTTGCTGCCCTTGTCAAAATGGAGGGAGCTAATAAGCCCCCACGGCGCGCGCTCATTAGTCTGGCAAGTTGTCAATTAAACTGCCAGGAAAGTGCAACTTGTGAATTATCCTGACTACGCAAGTACCTCCCCGTCTGACATTGTTTTTTTTTGTTGTTTTTTTTAAACAGTGTCCTTCTTGCGTCTCCAAAGGGGAAACTTATGAGTTGTATAAGATTGATTTGTTTCATGCTGCCTCCGCTCGCTCCATATTTCAGTGCCTCTGTGAAAGGCACTGTGAAACTGAGTTCCGGTGAGCCCTCAAAATGGGAGGCCCCGGTCGAGCCGAACCAGTTATCGTGTGTGTGTGTGTGTGTGTGTGTGTGTGTGTGTGTGTGTGTGTGTGTGTGTGTGTGTGTGTGTGTGTGTGTGTGTGTGTGTGTGTGTGTGTGTGTGTGTGTGTGTGTGTGTGTGTGTGTGTGTGTCGGCAGGGCACACGTTATCATCGACAAAAAAAACAGTGTGCCGTCGAGGCCGTTTGTTTCGTGAAAGCAACAGAGCTCCGGCGGGGTCGAGTGGCCGGCGGAGAAGGCCGGCGCGGACCGGGAAGGCCGGGGACACCGACGGCGGTCGACTTCTGTCGCCTTTGCCATCGAAACGGGAGGGACCACAGCCACACCCAAGAACGACGTCCGGGAACGGCTGACGACCGGAAGCCGAAGCCGAGGGAGGCAGCTCAGATTCCCCGAGACGGCGGCGTCAACCGCCCTCGGAGCTTGTATCAAATTATTCATAGTACTTATTCGATCTCAGCAGTATTACATGGACGTCATTCACTCTAAGAAGGTATAGCATGGATTTGGCACCTTGGAATACTGGCAAGGACTTTACATTCCTTTGTACATATACTTTTCATAACCTGTGTGTGTGTGTGTGTGTGTGTGTGTGTGTGTGTGTGTGTGTGTGTGTGTGTGTGTGTGTGTGTGTGTGTGTGTGTGTGTGTGTGTGTGTGTGTGTGTGTGTGTGTGCTCGAACCCGATACCAACGTCAACGCTCAAAAGAGAGAGAGAAAATGTCGACTGGAGGCATTTCAAGGCAAACGAAGAAGATTCGATCAATGATTTGTTCATCCTGACAATATTCCAAAAACGGGCGGACTGCTTATCTGTCGCTGTCACTACAGCGGAGCGTCTGCTCTGGTTGTTCCTCGTGTCCAAGCTCCGCTCGCGATGAAGGGTTTGAGACTGGCTTCCCGACGAGTCACTCAGGGAAACGAGCCGTTGGGTTTGATTCAGTTGGTTTAACGCACAGTGAGCGAAGAAGGACTTCCAGTGAACAAGAGGGAGAAGTTATTTATTTATTTGTTTATTTGTTTGTTTATTTGTTCGTTTATCTATCTATCTATCTATCTATTGGATGTAGTATAGCGCACAAAATGGCAGCTGATAGAAATGACAGGGCATTTTACTTAAAATGGCGCCCAACATGGAACATGTCTCTTTATGACATCTCTCATCCAAATAGCCTTTATGACGACTGGCCTAGGAGGAACTATATAGGAGTGTGTCTAAAATGACACTCTCGCTCTCGCTTGGTGGCTCTTGCTTTGGGCTCGTCTCCTGGTCTTTGTCATTGTGCCAATAAAGCATCCATTATGCATCGGGACAGTTTCATGTTCCAAAATGAATAGTGAACAACAATGAACGCACAGTGTCAAAATCAGCAATCTCACTATTGTGGCGACTGAAAATCGCAGCGGTCGTCAGTACGTGCAGCTGCCCTGTCACCTGAGCGTGATCAGATCACATGACGTATTTGTCATTGACGCACAGCAGACAAACCCAATGAGACCAAATGACGGGGAAAATTTGATTTCTCCGATCAAAGATATAGGCTCAAAATGATCGGACGGCAATGCCAATTTTATTTAAAAGTCAGTGTTTTGTTATGGACATACAATTGAATGAGTCGGCCGGAATCGGCAGGTCAGACTTTTTAAAAATGTGGCCAAGAAAATTGCAATCGGTGCATCTCCAGCTGGTAAACATGTTGGGTAACTTAAGGAGCTGATGCGTTTCGGGGGATATATCCGAATGATGAATTTGTATACTGTGTGTAATTAGCTGTAGTAGCTTCCGTACGATGTGATGAGCTTTGTTAAGAGACGACAACGGTGTGAATAACTCATGGCGTCATTTAGCTGCAGTAACTCAAACGCCACGAAGACTCCCAATTACACCTGTTGTGGTGCTCAAAATATTTTCCGACGGTTGGCAGGTGTGTGTGTGTGTGTGTGTGTGTGTGTGTGTGTGTGTGTGTGTGTGTGTGTGTGTGTGTGTGTGTGTGTGTGTGTGTGTGTGTGTGTGTGTGTGTGTGTGTGTGTGTGTGTGTGTGTCATCTTTTTGCTGATGCAATAAATAAAATTTCCCCCCGCAGGGTAAATAAAGTGTCACCCAATCTAATCTAAAAGAAAATACCGTGGTTGTAAAAAGTACATTTAAATAGCAAGTCATCGATTGCACCTCAGGACGCTTCAGGGCGGCCTGTCGTCGGCGCCCCCCGGCGGAACCGAACCAAAAAAAGAAAAATCTAAATAATTGAGTAAGGTATGACTCTGTGACAAACTGTAACCTCTGTGCTAATTTCCCCAAAGAGTTCCCCTGATGCAGCCAGGAGGGCAGAACACGGTTGTTATTATTCACAAACATCATCGAGCTCTGTGGCGTGATGTACACATTATTGGCACGTGCGTGGACCCAGTTCCTTGTTTGCGAGCGTTAATTTTGTGTGTCCAAATACTGTGCTGTGTCTGACCCCCCCCCCCCCCCCCCAAAGTAACGTAAAGGCCAGCTGGATATGTGGTGGCGGCTGGCGTCGCTGAATTTTTTCTCCCCGCGTAGGAAGAGAAAAGGACTGTCCATATTTCAACTTTGGCCACTGCTGCATTTATCATGAAAAGTATTTCCCATATGGAACCAAAAAATACCTTGTATTTTGACCTATGTTCATATGTCTGAAAAACATATGGGATCAGCTTTTATGGTTTAATCAATTGCGTCATTCGGATGATTTTCCCTTTTTTGGGGGGGGCGGGGTGGGGGCGGAGGGGTTCTTATTTCCATTAGTTTGATCTAATAAACCCTGTAATGTGCCCCATCATGAAAAAAAAAAAAAGAAAAAAGGAAACAGTTCACGGAGGATTCTTATTGGACCCCGGTCGGCGCGGTGATGGATGTTGAAATGGATCTTTAATCACCTTTATTGTGTGCGCGGTCTTATCCGTGGCGTTTGACGAATGAACATCCCATGATGCTACTGGGGTCAGGGAGTAATTCGAGACCCCTCCCCACGCGCCCCTTTTTTTTCACGGCGAGCCCAGATCGATACCATGTCGCCTGTCGTCCCAAGATTTAGTATCAACAAGCGGATCAGGCGGCGGGGGCAAGCGGCACCAGAGCAACGACGAGGTAATTTGTACATCCTGGCAGCCGATTGGTGGCGGGTATACTCTGCAACATCTGGGGCGCTGGAATTTCTATTAAAAAAATGCATTTTTTTAAATTTTTTTTTTACCTTTATCCAGACGCTAAACGGGCGTCGACAACCAAACAACCGTTGCAATCGCACCATGGACTCAAATGATTAGCGATCGCAGTTTGCAGTGTTGTTGTCAACAAAATACACGGAGCGTGACATAAATATTGCCAACAACATGGGGCCTCGGTTGTTTTCACCGTGGGGGATGGTGGGAGGCTAACACGGCTAACGCGGCTCCCACCACCCGATATACTGAAGTACTTGCGGACTCATGGTGCCATATGGCGCTTTGGAATTAAGTGGCTGGCTAATCATCATGGGCCGTGTTATGTTTTAGAGGAAACTGATAAAAACAACGTGGAAGGGAGAGATGTAACACTACTTGCGCGAGGCTACATTGTGGTTGACTTCATATTTTTGGTTGGGAGTCGTGGGAGTTCTTTTTTTTTTTTTTCTTTTTTCTGCCTTGTATTGTTATCATCGGGGCCAACAGCGATTTCTCATCGTAAGCGCCGTGCCAGTTAAAATCTGTTAAGCAGTGGGACGGTGGGAGGATGAGAACTGCATGCTAATGAGTGTGCCACTGTTTCCTACCGCGGATGATGACTCACGCTCAATACGAGGGCGCTAAAATCCAGGGGAGCAACTCGACGCACACACACGCACACGCGCACACACCTAAGCACAAACTAAATTCACAAAAGTGACTTCATGCCACCTTCAAAGCCGGTGTGATACCATCCGGTTTTGCGGCCTTGCGGTAGACATATGCAGAGACACGCGAGGCGGCGCGCTTTCAGACACCCGCGTCATAGACTTCTGACTTTCTTTTCTTTCTGCCCCCGTTCCGAGGCGAGCAAAAGCCTCTCGTGTCTTTGCCAGCAAATGAACGCGAGCGGGAGGCCCCCGAAACGGCAGCGTGGCTAATCAACGGCAGCAGCGCACATCTCCTATTATATCGTCAAGACAAGTATGAAAAGATAATTAGCCCTTGGAACGCAGGGGGCAATTAAATTATTTTGCTGATTATACATTTCATCTGAACTCTGATTTCAGTGTGAGTGAGGTGATTACTCACATCCTTGCGATGGGCACTGTACTATTAAAATTGACAGGATCGATGCCAGCTATGTCACACAATTGCTCAGCCAACATGCTACATGGTCAAATTTACCTCATCTCGTGGGGAGCTACTTTTAAATGGAAAGATGCAAATTAGAACTTACCATTGTTAACAATAAGTGGACAAAGAGCACTGTTGAGATTCTTATTGTCTGCGTGGTGAGCATATACATGTGGGTGTAAGAGAGAGAGACACAGGACTGAAAATATTAGACTCTTAGATCAGACAAGTGGGATCAGGCCAAGTGTGACCAGAGGAGTTAGTATTATCACAGCTTTTGTCCGTCTTGACTCGTGTTTCTTCGCCTCTGAAGATTCAAATTCTGTGAAGTCTCAGATAAAGCACTAACTACAAATAATTTTGTTTGGTTACTGCAATAAAGCTTTTAAACATTAATGTTTATGCCACATTTTCATTATTAAGCTGACATATAACTGCATATCTTAATGACATATCCAAATTGTAAGGTGACTAAACATGGTAACCATATTTTCAGTTTCAGCAACCAAAGGCTGGTGCCTGGTTGCCAACCTGGCAGTTAGGGATGAGCCCCTAGAAGCAAATATATTACAGTGATTTCTCCTATCCCTGTGGTTGGTGTGAGTCACCTCAGGCCTGACAAAAACATAGAATCCAGTAGGATGTCAAGTCACTCTTGAGATCGGTGTCTTATGGAGGGATACACACACGTTGCAAGGTCTGAATATCCTGTGTTACCATCCCACACCAGTTGGGGATAGTGTCAGGACCTTACAGTGCACACCTCCCAAACCCTAGCTGTTAAGAAGAGCTCAGATTAAAAACGTCATGGCCCCTTGAGTGCAAGAAATAACCTCCAGAATATCAGCCCATCATCACCACCACTATCCCACCATTGTTTTCTTTAAACCCATATTGGCTCTGGACCAAAACACATCTCTAAAAATTGCTTCCTGAATATGGATTCTGCTGCTTTTGTTTTTCTTTTCTCAGAAGTTATCTACACGCCCCACCATTACGGCCGAAAAACATACTTCGCCATAAATGTGCGTATGCGCTGCAGGGTCTTTTTCTCTGTAAAGTTGAGCTGTGGATGCACGCACATGATGTAATCCGCACTATTCTCAAAAGGGGAACCAAAACATTGTTTGGTTGGAACAACTTCTCTGCAGAATCTGCAGAACTGAAATGAGCCCAATAGCAATATAGCGAAAAAAAGTAGCCATTAACTACTCTTCTTTAATGGTGGAATAACTACTGTACTATGCTTTCCTCCAACTCCTCCAATGATGGAGTAGTTGGAGGAAAGGCCCAAACAGCTTTTTTATCCCTTCTTAAAACCTACAAATTTTAATTCTAACACATTTATTAATTATCTGATGATTCTTATTATTTTAAGACAGATTTGATTGTGTGGAAAACCCACACCCAGAGCTTGCTATTCCTGGACATGAATGTAAAACCAAGACAAAGTCTTCCTTCTTTCGTGATTCTCTTGAGTGCATCTTGGATGAATGAATCTGGGAGGTGTGCATATGTGTCTGCAGCAGAAATGCAGGTCCAGTGTTTTTTATTTTGTTCATACATTATTCATTTAACTTTTATTTTTCAAGGGTTGGCTTTCCTAAGACATAACGTTTCTCGTTGCACTGGAATTGTCTCGGATCCGGCGTACGGCCTTTTTTTCCCCGGAGAGAGGATTGCAGACACATTAGAAATCAGGGCTTTCCTGGGTAATGCTGGGTTCAGACTAGGTGAATTTCCACTCGCTCCCGTGAGCGACGAGGGTGTGGTGTGAACGGCTCACAACGCGATCCCACTTGTCGCAGAGCGCTCGCAGATGCTGGCGAGTTATCAAGCAGGTTTTATATCTTGTCGGGAGTGACGCAGCGAGCTACAGCCAATGAGAGAAGACACATAGATAAATTCGGAGCTTATTAGCAACTGTGGTGTGGGGATGGTGTGATTTAAGCAGGCACACCTGGCCTCAGTCTAGGTAATTGGGCCTATGTTTTACTTTTTTGTTTTCCCCTGCTTTGTTGAAGGGCGGGCGGAGGCAAAGGCCTCAGCTTGGTGTCGGGGGGTATTTGGTATGGCGATGTTGTGGTTTAGGCAGCCACACCTGTCCTCGGTCTAGGTAATTGGGCCCAGGATCAGGGTGGCTGTACACCTGTTGCTAGTTAGACTTATCATTGAGCAACAGGTAAAACCCCCATCCCCCCCCACACATACAGTCACACAGGAGAGGAGCCTGTGTCATGACATGTTCTCCGGGTTGTTCCACCTCGCCCACTCGCTACAGTAAACTGCTGTGTTTCTACTCCATCGTTTGTGTCTCTGTGTCGGAGGTCCCTAAAAATGCCACTCGTGCCATGTGGTGTGTGGCAGGCAAAACTGCCACAGTAACCTTCGAAGCTCTGACGCACAAGCCGCGCAAAGTAACCTTATACAAATATTGTCTTTCGGCGTTCCAGAAGGACGTTTTTTCCAGGTTAAGCGGAGCCTTTCCTTCATATTATTCATTCCTTCCCTTCACGACACCCACACTGGCGCGGCTCCTCTAATTGGAAGGCGACGACCACCCCAGCACCGCCATCGCCCGCCACCACCACCCCTCCCTAAATTGAACTCGGCAGCTTTTCTCCTTCAATGTCCTCCCCCTTTTGTTTACATTGTTAACGGCGCTTTCCCTCCTCCCTCAAATTAGCGTTGTTCTCTCCTCTCTTGTGCCGGTTCATTTTAATAAGCCCTAAATGCGCACCCTTTTTGGAGGGTTTTAATGGCCGCGGACGTTTAACTTTTCCGCTGATTTGGCTCTCATTTTTGAAGTCTGGTTCCGAAGGTGAGGTTGGGGCCGTTGACGGAGAGTCAAGTGCTACATGTTCTTACAATTGGTCAGCGTGATTTAATATGTTGGTTAAAAGATTGATGGCTTTGATGTGGATTGCCGACACTTCTTTGGCTCAGCATGTTGCGGGTTGATGATTTTGACTTCATCGAAACCTTTAACGCTTGTCCTCACACCGGGCCTCATTCACAAACAGTGCGCCGCACAAATCTGATCGAGCTGTGCGTACCGACATCTGCTTAAATTGGGTGTCCGAACACGAACGTTCCATTTTTCTCACTTCAATTTGCACTTTCGGAGCAAATTTCGAACGGCCTCGGACCAGTCGTTTTGGAAAAGGGTGCTGCCAAATTTTAACTCAAATTTGCTTATTAAAATGACAATTACTAAATATTTATAAATATGAAACATTCTA
The DNA here is from genome assembly GCF_960531495.2 of Zeus faber. Taxonomy (NCBI): domain Eukaryota; kingdom Metazoa; phylum Chordata; class Actinopteri; order Zeiformes; family Zeidae; genus Zeus; species Zeus faber. The sequence continues at coordinate 4,804,202 of NC_137194.1, read as the reverse complement.
GGCTATTATACATTATCAAATTGTAGATGACTAAGATCAATATGTTATGTAAGCAAAGGCTGCCACAAAAATTCTAGGATCCTTAAATCAACTCTGTATGTGCAGTTGCCTAACTTTACAAACGCAGGATATAAAGGATTCATATTAATCTCCAAGCAGCCGTCACAATGGCATATTTAGCTTTATGGATATTGTGAGAGACCGAGCCATGCGACCACACGCTCTACACGACTCGGCTCCTCCTATCTCTGAGCAGCAGCATGAAGTTCCTTATATGGAGAAATCGAGGCGTGGTTTATGCTAATTTGACGTTACGTGCCTGCGCCTTTAGAGCGGTTCGGATTCGTCAACACACGCACGTGGGTAAGAGGGAGTGAGGCTGGTACGCACGGGTCTTGAATCCGGGGCTGATTTAGCGCATCCAGCCTTTTTGCCCTTTGCAATCAAGTTGTAGACACATCTCAGGGACGATCCATGGAAACAGGAAACACCTGAGCTCAATTACCTGTATCTTAGCAAAGGATGTGGGCACTGTGCAAATGTGACATTTCGGTTTCAGTGATATTTCAGAGCAAACTATCCACTAGTTTACCAACAGTTCACCCGACCTCCCTCTGTCTGCAATCCGCCAAAATATCACCGGTTCACCAAACTTTTTTTTTTTTTTTTTATCAGGTTTTTTTCCCCCACACTGATGACAGTGTCAACATTACATACAACATACACATACACATTAAACACACATTAAAATACACCGCCTTACACCATGACTTCTTGAAAAGGCAAATGGACGTCTGATTCCTAGAACTAACTCTGGATCAAAGGGAACGCATGCCATATTCAGTATATCTGCAGGCGAAGATCATTTGTATGTACGAGGGAGTGTGTGCGTGAGTGCGCAATATATGTACGTCTGTGTGTGTAGATGTAAACTGATTTGTGTGTGTGTGTGAGACAGAAAAACCGAGTGAGAGAGAACGGCTGGTCTGCCCCCCACCCACCCACGCACGCTCATCTCTTAGACAAGCCCTGCTTCTCTGACACAGGAAACGAGTATAATTTAACTCGGGGACCATTTCTTTGTTCCCTCTAAGCTCCTTAGCTCTAAAATATTCATATTTCAGGTGAGAGGGAGGAAAGGAGCCGGCGATGGCAACAGACAGTCAGAGGGGAGGGGAGGGGACATGAAGGTGGAGAGGGAAACACGAGGTGAAGAAGTGACGGAATGAGAATGAAGTGTATGGAATTGGACTGCGAACAAACTGCATGTATATGGTGACGCGCTCTCCGAGCCACCGAGGCCACTCGAAGCGCTTACATGTGTCACGCGCCTCCCCTCCACACGCCCACGGCACGGCCGGCCGTGCAGGGAGGCAACCGGCTCGTCGGTCCCCGAGGGGGTTCGGCGCCTCGGCCAGTCAGCCAGGGGGATCCGAGGATCGAACCGCCAACCGTCCAGTTGCTAGACGACCGCTCTTCCTTTCGAGGAAGTGAGGCGCTCTCTCTCTCTCTCTCTCTCTCTCTCTCTCTCTCTCTCTCTCTCTCTCTCTCTCTCTCTCTCTCTCTCTCTCTCTCTCTCTCTCTCTCTCTCTCTCTCTCTCTCTCTCTCTCTCTCTCTCTCTCTCTCTCTCATCAATCACATTTGCAAGAGGTTTTCTCCCCCACAAGTGATAATGGAATTCGCGCCACTGGCCGAGCACCAACGAGGCTGGAAGCTGTTATTTGCCAACCACTTTGTCACGCCTGAACTGCCGCCTGCCACTCAAGGTTTTTCCTCTTTATTTATATATATATATATATATATATATATATATATATATATAAAAACAGTCCATTACATTTTTTTTTTTCCCTTAACTACTCAAACTAATGACCATGAGGGGTTTTTGTGCGCTGCTGCTTCATACCACGCTGTCATTTCAGGGGGCGGCAAGCCAGGGTTGCTCGGCGTGTCACATGCGCAGGTTGTTCTTCTTTTACCGTGGTTTTGGTTCCTCCTTTGTAATTAACTGTGCTGTTCGGCATCTGATTCAAGCACGCAATTTTGTGATTGCTGTTGCGAGGGCATATCCAAAACCGCAAAAAAAAAAAGGGAATGTAATGGATTCTGAACGTATGCCATCCAGCTGAAAAGGCGGTTATGTAACGTTGCCCGAGCCAAGCGGCCCCCCTACGCCGGCAGTTCCACAGCCCACGTGGAGCCGTCCTCCTATAACCGAGTAAGAAAACCACGCTTTTATAGGGCATTCCGCAGCGGCCCTCCAGACGCAGGCCTGCTGGGGTTTAATTTGCCAAAACTCTGCGTAGAAGCTCCACTCTCCCTTCCTTCTCCCGTTTCCCGCTCGTCTTGCCGCTCTTTCCAGCGCCTTTGGGGTCCCCGTGGAAGGGAGCCAAATCCCCGACAGACACTCCCGGGTCTCCAGCGGAGAGGTTTCAGATGAATAACATGGCTGCTTCCCCCCACACGCAGGACAAACAGCCATCTGAAAACACTTGAGATGAGAGGGGGAGGAGAGGTTTTCTGGAGATGTGTTTACAGTGTTTGAGCGAGCGAGGCGGCATGGAGGGAGGGAGGGAGGGAGAGAGAGAGAGATGGAGGGAGAGGGACGGAGAAAAGAGCAGTTTGAAGAGCGATTGATCCGGCGCATAAGGAGGCAGGGAGCGGAGGAGGGGGGCGATCGCCGCGAGACGGGCGGAGGGCGCCGTGGGGACAAAGAGGTGGAGGGGTTGTCACGGGGGAACGCGGAGAACAACGCGGAGCAGAGTGCGAGGGGGGGGGGGGCGTAGGCGGGCAGGAGGTGGCCGGCGCGGGCGGGCGGGGGGGCGCCGCGTCGAAAGAACCCGAGGCTGAATTGATATGCTAATTGGGTGGAAAAGGCGTGGGTGGATATGGAGACAAGCTTACCGGTGAGAGTGGACAGGGGAGGGAGAGAGTGTGAGGGAGTGGGAGGGAGATGTGAAGGGAAAAGAAAATGACGGGCGGGGGGGTGGGGTTGGAGGGCCCACACACTTGTCCCTCAACACTGAGTTGAGGTTTTACAGCCACTAAACACCCAGATTAAGCTCAATATTGGGGCTACGGCAATCATTCGTTTCAGGTGTCTACTTGCGTTCGGAATGATGGTAATACTGGAAAAACCCCAGTTTACACGGCCCGGGGCGGCGTCGGGTTATTGGCGGGGAGTACTTGCTCTGCCGTCCCCGAAAAACATTCCTGTATCCAAATATCTCACTATAATATTGTGAGATATTTAATATACAGGCAGACCTCAGATACCCAGTTATGAGCCATCCCCGCATACGCAGTAATGGTAGGCTCGGTCATGGAGTTGTGCTGTGCTTGTGCGGTCAGGGCGAGCCGACTAATTGACGCTTCCATGGAAGGAAACAAAGTTCCGGGCAAATTCGCCCCCAACACCGATTCAATGACAGACATTTATCATGTTCCCTATCACGCCTTGTCTGGCGGTTGGACGTCACGGAGCGTCCTCCAGTCGCTCGGCTGTTTTCGTCTGAAATTCCACTGTTTGTTGGTGGAATCGGGCTTTTCCACGACGGTGGATCGTCCCCATTCATCATGTCAGCGTTCGACTGCTGGAGCCGCCTGTGCTCGGGGCACGTTCCGATGGCGGTCCACCACCTCCAGCTCCGTCAGAAACACAGCTGCCAGAGTTTTAAACAAATGGAGGTTGTCATTGCCTCCCTGCGCTGGTTGTGTCTTAGTTTTAGAATTGTTTTTTCAAGACGGACCGACGGTGTATAAAGGGTGGTGCCTAATTAAAATGTTGGTTCCCGTAATTTATAACTGTTCATCGCACACGGTCCCTGAGCACTTTCACAAAAGCGTCGACTATCCTTTTTTGAAAAACCTAAGCCTTGCATTTTAGTCCGCCGTGTACCTTTTTAATAACATTAATATAGCATTTGATTTAAGACTGTTTACCTTTTGCCACTGCCACGGTGAAAGCGGGACGTGGGCTGCAGGAGGTTGCACGACTCCCCGTTTCTAGTCTGGATCCACATTAGCGCGGACGAACCCAAAAGAGCTGATTTGCGGAAGTGCAAAAGAGCCAATAAAACCTAATTGCCACCATTTCTTTCTCCTCGTTAGAACATATAAAGACTGTTATATTGAGCGCTTGCAGCCATTTAGTCGCTGCTCGTGATGTCGTGAGGTAGTGTTCAGGGATAATTAGAAAGCTGCCGCCACCGGGGCCCAGCGTGAGGTTGACTTACGCTCAACTCTCCAAGAGGACGTGTCTCGGTGTGGTTCTATTTGATTGGTCCTCAGAAATTTGCTTTCTCTCACCTTGGGAGAAAAAAAAAAAAAAAAGTATGATTTAAAGGGTTCATGCAAGGGGGCAGGTGTCCCGCGTTATTTGGTATTAAGATCATTAGTTGTTCTGTATATTTGTATACTTACATTTGACTTAATTTTTTTTAAAACAGGAACAAATCTTATGAAACTTATGATGTCTTATGAAACAATTCAAATATTCTTATTCTGATTGTTTATTATGATCTTGAAGGACTGAACACACAGGATACTGTCTGTGGTGGTGATTTTGTACTGAGGCACACTTAAATATGCTTACTCTTCACATATTTTCCTGCCACTGTTACACTGTTTTCTCACATTATCATACTATCGTGTTGCAGGAAATTTTGTTAACGCAGAAAGGGGTTATTTTAGGCGAAGCGCTAACACCCGCCGTCTGTAGCGTTATTCTGTTAAATCCAATATCTATTCATCTCATGACGTAAGTTGTTCAGCATCTTGGTTGTTTAGCATTTGGTACAAAACACAGCCACAGGCTGAATACTGGAAACAACCACCCCACTCCACATCCCCTTCAGTGGAGCTACTCAATGAGATCTTTTGCCAGTGAGCCACTCTCCTAAATTATAATATCATCAAAGGTCCTGGCAAATGACATCTGTGTGTGTCCTGAGCCTCCTGCCAAATCAAAACCCATGCAAGATGAAGTGTCTTTTTTTTTTTTTTTTTTTTTTTTTTTTTTTTTTTTTTTTGGTTAACCGAAGACAAACAGGAATTGGCAGGATTAACACATCTTCTTTCTATCCTTGCCACCCTATTGCCCTTTCATGGTGGTTTTTTTTTTTCACAAGGTGTCCCCTTCCTTTTTTGTGATATTTATCCCCACCCACCCATCTACTCTACCCACCTATTTTGTGAACTCGGATCACTAACTTCCTTCCCTGCAATCTCCAGAAGCAGCCCGGACCGGAGGGCACGCTGAGGTCGGTCGTCATCCAGGAACGGCGGCTCCACGTGGGGGTCCACAATGGCTGGTGCTTCCTGGACAAGCCCCAGGTGGTGGTGCTGGAGCCCCAGGCGCCGGGAGGCAGGGGACAGAGGGGCGGCGCCTCCAAACAGGGCGCGCTGACCAAGGACAGGTGAGCGACTGTGCACGCGGGATTTCACTTTCACGGCCCCGTCCATTCGCTGCAATTTACGCGTTTGGATGGATTTGCGTCCGGCGACGTCGTTCAACGGTGTTCGATCCTGGTGAACCTTGATATGTACGTCACTGCCTCGGTCCAATCCAGTCATCGGGTCAATTAGCTGTGTTGACATTTTGAAGGGGTGTTTTGAAGTGGTATTTTTTTAGTGTCTTAAAATGGTGGCACCTTTTATTTGGAGTTCTGGCCGTCCACAATCTGAATTGTCACTGAATAAATGGCCGCTGGTTTCTCAATGAGCCATGATGCAGGAGTAGACGCTTTCTTTCCATATTGTGTTTAAATGTCATAGGGAGCTTCCTTGTTAACAGCTAAATAAAGCTTTAGCACCCTAATCTCCCACGTTATGTTTATGATGGCGTGATCCGAAAACCCAAAAAAGAAAACATGACTTTCGGACCAAAGAAAAACAACAAAAAAACCTGTTTGGTGTGAAGAAACGGCTGCTTACAATCACTTTCTCCTGGGGGGGGGGCTCCGATCCCTCTCGGTGATGGATGAGGGCCTGGAGTTTTTTTCCCCTCCTCGCCGCTTTGTCCCGCCGCCCCCCGCAGCTCGAACCCTTCCCTCGCCCTCGGCTCTGTATTGCTGCAGTCCTCAGCGCTCGGCCCCGCTCTCCCCTTATCTGCGGGGCGCCGGGCAGATCCGTCTTCCCGCCGCCGTTACTGTTATAGACGATGCAGATACCAGTGTACGTACAACGGCGGGGGAGAAAAAAAGAAAAAGAGGAGCGCTTGTGGAGGAGCGCTTGTGGAAAGATGTGCAAGGGAGGGGAAGGTTTTTTCGAGGGACCTTCCAGATCTAAACTGACATTAACTCTCTTCGCCAAAGTCGAAGTCGCCCGAAAAAGCCTCACGGGGCGGCAGGCGGGCGACGCAAGCTGCGTAGTTTTTTTGGAAAGAACGCAAACAGCCCGCAGGACTCTCCCAAAACTGGAGGCCGGCGGTCGAGGTGGCAGAGGGGTGGTTACGAGCTGTGGCCCCTTCCCCGCCGCTCCCTGCGTCACCAGCGGTCGGCTCTTCAAAATGGAAGGAAGGATTTTATTTTACAACTCGCGACCAGGGAGGTTGACGGCTCACCATCAACTGCCAGTGAGGATTCTGGCTGACTAATCCTTTGGGCCGAAGCTGTGACGCGAACCAGCTGTGATTACCAGCCAGAATTTGGAGTTTGGAGCTGCTTGGTTTGTGTGGGGCGGGCCACGCACGTGGACTTCAAAGTCACGAGTCTTCCATCTCCACCTTTCCCAGTTCAGTCCCCCCGCGGCCGCCCGTGCATTATGTTTACATGTGGTGAAAGCCCCCGTTGAGTAGCCAATTGACCTTGCACCAAGAACAAGTGCATGTGAAGATAACAGCCTCGCCGCTGCCACCACCACCAGCACCACCACCACCACCCAAGCCTTGTGATTTACAATGCTCCGCCGTGCACTCCCGCCATAATTGATGTCCTCTCCCACCACGCACGTATGCACGCACGCACGCACGCATACTACACGCACTCACTGCCAGAGTCCTCATAAAAACTGATCCCAGGTATTATCCCAAGGTCTCCTTTTGGCTTCATAGCCAATCAAAGAGATATGGTCTCCTATACTGCCTGCTGTGTGTGTGTGTGTGTGTGTGTGTGTGTGTGTGTGTGTGTGTGTGTGTGTGTGTGTGTGTGTGTGTGTGTGTGTGTGTGTGTGTGTGTGTGTGTGTGTGTGTGTGTGTGTGTTATTGGACTGTCGTGACACCTGGAATTAACCTCCGCCAAGTGGGATCTGCCCTCGCAAGGTCGGCAGCGGCGGCAACGGTTCTGTTTCTCTTTGCATCTGGTCGGCTTGGGTGAACAGTGTGCGGTGGAGGGGGGGCGAAACAAAACGTGCTGCACAGAGCGTATCCCACTGCTATCACGCTCAAACACACTCACTTGACATTCTTTGGTGCTGAAGGGTGTGTGTGTGTGAGTGTGTGTGTGCACCACGTGATTGTGTGTGTGTGTGTGTGCGCACGCGCACCAGGGGTGTGTGTGTGTGTGTGTGTGTGTGTGTGTGTGTGTGTGTGTGTGTGTGTGTGTGTGTGATTGTGCACCAGGTGTGTGTGATTGGGCACCAGATGTGATTGTGTGTGTACCAGGTGTGTGTGATAGTGTGTGTGTGATTGTGCACCAGGTGTGAGTGTGTGTGTGTGTGTGATTGTGCACCAGGTGTGAGTGTGTGTGTGTGTGTGTGTGTGTGTGTGTGATTGTGCACCAGGTGTGAGTGTGTGTGTACCAGGTGTGTGTGTGTGTGTGTGTGTGATTGTGCACCAGGTGTGAGTGTGTGTGCACCAGGTGTGTGTGGGTGTGTGTGTGCGTGTGTGATTGTGCACAGGGTGTGAGTGAGTGAGTGTGTGTGTGTGTGTGATTGTGCACCAGGTGTGTGTGTGTGTGTGTGTGTGTGTGTGTGTGTGTGTGTGTGTGTGTGTGTGTGTGTGTGTGTGTGTGTGTGTGTGTGTGTGTGTGTGTGTGTGTGTGTGTGTGTGTGTGTGTGAGAGATTGTGCACAGGGTGTGAGTGTGTTTGTACTGTGTGTGCGCGCGCGCCCACCAGGTGTGTGTGTGTAGTGCCCGACACACATCGTTTCGGGACCGTACATAGCGGCAGAAAGGCTTTTGGGTCGTCGGCGTCAAAGTGGTGACTCGGTGTTCGGTTCAAGCCCTAAATGGTGCTGAAGTGGGTTGGCGCTCAGCGTGGCGCTGGCGTCGTCGTGGAAGGAAAAATGAAACAGCTCACGTCGTAAAGCGCTTCAGCAGACGCAGTAATAGCACAGGACACAGCGGGACTCAACGAGCCAATGAGGCTGCTCACAACCACGTCGACGTCAGGGAAATTCACGACGTAAAGCCACGAAGCAAACGAATACAAGAGAAATGAAAAGGTTAAAGGCGAAATGAAAGAATATACAAAGATGAAACGACGTCGTTGCATTTATTCGATAACAAGACGATAGGAAGCCGTTTTCAGCGACTTTGAAGCTCCACAGTTCCAACACTGAGGTTGGAAAAGGAGTTCAGTTTTCAGCCTCAGTTTTAAGAACGACCACAAAGTACGGAAAGCCATTGGGGACAAAACCGTCCAGGAAAACACGCCTTAAGAAGCCATAACGGACCACGTAAATAATAAACAACGTTGAAGGTGTTGACAAAGCGCCGTGCTTTTATAGCCTGTTCCTTTGGTTGGCCGCGTGGTTCCAGCCGGAACACTCCCCGGTGCCCCTGTGTTGTTGAAGAATTTGTGGCGCTACCAAAGCCTGCTACCGAATATTTATTTGTATTTTGGTTGTACAGGTTGACCTGTTGTGTTAAATTGAGCCAGCCAGCCAGTTTTGGTTGATCTAGTCCGAGTCCTGCCGCAGTCTCATCGTTTTTCGGAGTTTCAAGTGAAGCCCGAGCCTTGCAAGCCCCGACGGTAAACCCATGCGAAGGTTATTTCTCATTGTTTGATTGGGCGTCTTTTTTTCAACATGAAATAACGTCGTCGCTCGCAGCCCTCCGCAGTCGAGCGAAATCAAACGGCATATTTATAAGAGCGGCTTTTCAAAGGCCCGTCTCGTGCGTTCATATTTTCCGATGTCTTATCGAAATTGTGTCAGCCGGAGCGCCAATTTCAACCTGCACTAACTAGCCGCCGTTGTTTCCGTGCCTCCGCTCCGATTGGGGTCGGCTGCGCGGCACTATCGGCCGACTGAGAATAAATGATTTATGATTTGCAAATAATTGCGAGGGGGTTCCCAGCGCGCACACACACAGACACACACGCACGCACGCACACACACACTTGAGAAGAACTTCCTCTGTCAGGCAGAGGTGTTGGTCCTTCAACTGCCCTGTTGACACGGTACATTCAATTCCAATTCTTAATTCGCAACATGCTGGTTTCTCAGTGAAAAGCTGCCAGTGGAGCCTGTGACGGCTTTAATTGAAAGTGTGTTTTTTTTTTTTTTTTTGTCTGTATTCTTCTGGTGAAAGACAATAATGTGAGGTCAGCAAATACAAAGACGTCTGCATGGCGTGTAGGCAGGTAGGTACTTTATTCATCCCCGGGCGACATGGGTCGGCGCGAAGTGAAACAGCGACCACCGCGATGGCAAATACCATCACATGGGATTAACCTCCACCACCCCAGTGGGAAATGAACCACTCACCTTGGCGCTGTTGGGGGCCGTGCCCTCGTCTGGTCTTGGACGCAGGACTATTCCATCCGTTTATCTCCTCGCGTCACAGAAGGGCGTGTTTTGGATGTTAATGTGATGCGCTTGTATGCCATTGAAAAAAGTGAACTGTAATGGCTCGTTGATTTCTTTTCATTGCTGCGATAAATAAAGTAGTTGTACAACCATGTGGTATCATGGCAGATTCATAATAGCAACAGTCACTCTTATTACCTTATTTTCAGCCGAACACATGCACTGACACGACACACATGGCTTTGCTGCAAAGACCAGGCTCTGACTGCTGTGTAGTGTGTATAGTATCTCAGAAGGCAACAGCCTTGAGTTGAAGGTTCAACACGAATGAACAATCAAGTAAGAAGTCGGGACAACGTGGTTATTGGATTAGATTAATTGAAAGTAACGAAGAACAAATATTTAGCTGAATTACACAATATTTCAACACAAGCGTCGAGTAAAGGTTTGTGAGTAAAGGTGCAAGGAGGTCGGGGGGGGGGGGGGGGGGCGTCACCTGGAGCCCTGATGACTACACTCGATTCAGGAACGCCCCGAATGAAAGTCAGGACTTCATTTCTCCAACGGTCCCGCTCTCCGCACCAAACGATTGACCTGTTCCATCAGCTCTCGCCTGAGCACCTGCCTCATGATCGGAGCGGTTGCCGGGAACCCGGACTGCTTGTGTCCGGTCCAAATGGAGTGGTGCCTTCTCAGCCGGGATGCCGTCGCCTGCGACGGGTCGTTCGTCAGCTCCACACGCTCCCCGGGTGGGAGTGTGACTTCGGCTCGTCGGCCAAGGCAACCTCTGATGAAAGATTTTGGTCGGGGGAAATTATGCCTCGCCGTCCTCAGCCTGCGTTGGATCGACTGATTCCCATTTTGTAATACTATTCCCCATCTACGGCAATAAAGGAAAAAAGAACGCGTCGCAATGCTGGTCTATTATAGTCGTGTGTGCTCGGCATCCGAACATCGAAAAAAAGTCGCAGGGGGATTCAGGTTCAGGATCTAAACTACAATAGATTTTCACTTCTGAGCCGTGTCCAAATTTAGAGTAAGCATATGGGCTCCTCCATTTCCCCCTGACAAAGTCCATATTGCCACATACCTGCTCAGCTTGTGACTGCCATCAATGCGCCACTGAGAGTTTGGCACCGCGGCTTGATTGGCCCGTCTGTGTGACGTGGCTCTGTGTGCGGCTCCCTCCGGACGGGTCCTGATCAAGCTCTGCCAAACTCTGCCTCGCTGTACTGTGATCCGCTCTCTGACAAGTCTCGCTCTGTCGCTCTGGCTTTATTATTATTATTATTAAGCTGCTCGTCTTTTATTATCACACACACTCACACACACACACACTCACTCCACAACATATGCATTACTTGCAGCTAAGGCCGACAGACACACACACACACACACACACACACACACACACACACACACATACACATGCAGATGGAGGCCCTCAACTGTCTTTAATGCGTTTTTCCCATCGAGGCGTGTCCTCTCCTCCAGGGGGCGCTGCCAGGAACGGTGGGCGGCTTACCGCGACGCCCCGGGACCAACTCAAACGCTCATCGCTGGTCGACGTTTCTCATGCATGTTTTTAAGTGGGGGTTCTTGACGGTGTCACATGGAGGAACCCCACGTGAGCACGGAGAGAACATGCAAACTCCACACAAAAGGGCCCCTCATCGGGAGATAACCCGGCTGAGCGCGGTGCCAGCAGCGCCCCGGGCGGGAATCGAACCCGGGACCTTCTTGCTGTGAGGCAGCAGTGCAAGCACTGTGCGTGTCGCTAAAAGCCTCTGGACCTAGTTCATTATTTCCAGCACCAGCTCTCTAGCGCTGTGATCCAGATCAGAGTCAAACAGAGCGTGTAACAAGCCCTCAATGACAGATTAAATTCCCTGTTGATACAGAAACTCAAGAATATGCACCCGATTCAAAATGTGTTCATATTAAGGGTGGAACCGGGCTGAGGTAACGGATTGAGGTCTTTAGTGGCTAAAATCGCATGTAGCCAAAGTGACATTGAATGCATATATTTACAAAACCCCTTTTCCACTGCATCAAAAACCCGGTAACAGCGCCTTGTTTCCCGGTAACAAGCCGCTAATGTCCCGGACGTTGGCGCGGAAATAGACGGGAATATCCCCGTGTCATTGGATCATTTCATGTCCCGTCAGAAATTATTGACTCTTTCCACGCATGCGAGGCCATGAAATGTTTTCAGTGTGGGGACCGCTCCGTGGGGGCTGCGGCGGAGAACCCCCCCCCGCTCCAAGCCGGCCCCCAAACCGGACGGTAAACCCTGCCCCTGCGTGGGTGCGGCCGCGGGCGCTCCATGCTGCTCCTTCTGGTTTCGTCCCCCCAATCACAGTGGGGCAACGACACGCCCCAAATTTTCAGGCGTTTTTGTGAAGTCGAGCGAGACACACCAGGAAAAAAAAGAGAGGCATACGAGTGAAGTGACGTAGGCCTCTACCTCAGCATACATCACACGGTGCAGACGCTACTTCATCAAAATGTGGATGGACGTAATTGCTTACGTCATTGTTCTATTATCATGAGACTATATGCAAATTATTTTTGCATATATAGTCAAATGGCCTTGTATTTCGAACGGCATTTATTTTTTCCCGCGGTGCGTTTTGCCTGGTGACGCCGTGTTTTCCCCCCACGCCGTGTTTTCCCCAACCACCAAAAAAAAAAAAAACACCTCCACCAGCACATAGCGTGGAACTGCTCATTACTGTGACGTAATATTTCTTTCAGCGTGAAGCCTGAGTTTTATTGTGATAAACACGGAGCTGGGGTTCCGTCTGGAGCCGGTGAATCCGTACAGCCCTGCAGTTTTGATCCTGCAAACCGAGAGCTAATTATTTTATCCGTTATTTATTTCCTTGTAAGTGGAATTTGACCTTTTTTTTTATTTTTATTTTTTATTTTTTTTCGGCACCCCTGGGGAACTCTCACTGCACGGCAGTTGGGGAAAACCGCCGCTGTGGGGGAAACGTTTAGAAAATAAAATACAGCCCAAAATATCCAGGGCCGCGGTGCAGAGTTCTCATTCATTCCGGGGCTCGAAACATTTCCCTTAATGATGTCATACCGTGGGATACACTGTGGGATATTGACATAGTGTAGGATTTGGGGAAATTCTCTCACACACACACACACACACACACACACACACACGCTGGAAAAAGGCTCTGTACTAACACTTGAACGCCTTCGAGTGGCTTCTGTTTGATGATGGCATTCCAGTGATCCCTAATTCCATCCATCATCTTCTACTTCTGGCGCCGTGGCTCATAGTGAGGGATGATGTGCCTCCGCTGGCAATAAGGCCAAACCCTTCCACGGGGCCCCGACGTATAATGACATTTCCTCGTCGCTTGTAGTTACTCAAAGAAGTGAACCCACCCAAAGTTGTGGTGAAGTCATTTCCGCAGCCATATCAAACATCTGAACGGTGTGTGTGTGTGTGTGTGTGTGTGTGTGTGTGTGTGTGTGTGTGTGTGTGTGTGTGTGTGTGTGTGTGTGTGTGTGTGTGTGTGTGTGTGTGTGTGTGTGTGTGTGTGTGTGTGCACGTAACAAAATACTCTGTAAACGCTGACAAGTGATCCTCCTCGTCAGCCCACATTGGATTGCGACGCACAGTGTTTACCACTTGAAATAATTGTCTATAGGAGACATTACCGCTGTGATTATGTGGGCGTTCTCACGAGCTAGAGAGCTGATGCTGGCGCGTACGCGCACGCTAACCGGCGCTTAGAACATTGTCCCACTCAATTAACTTATTATGAATAACCATAATCAAGGTCCAGATAATACCTAGCATTACAATGGCGACAGTTGGTTAAGCATCTGTCGTCTCCCAGAAGAGCCCCCCCCCCCAAAAAATGGAAAGCGCCCGAAAAGGTATTAGCACGCAATGCGTGGGCGGCGATTATTCAGTTTGTCTCGTTAGGCTTCCTTCCCGCTCCTCCGAAAGATGGTAAAAGTCGACAGGGTGCCTGGGCGATGGCGGGCCTGGTGTTCTGCAGACGGGGAGGGAGGGAGGGAGAGAGACACGGAGAGAAAGAGATCAAATCCCACAAAGTGCTTTGCCGGCTCCCTTCTCCAGAGGAACTGTCAGGGCAAAGTGGCCTCCCCCTCCCCCCACCGGCGGCCCGCGGCGTGCTCGCCGGCCTGTTCCACGCGAGCCGGTGCGCGGCCGGCGCGGGGAGGAGCGTCGGCGGGTGGACGGCTTCCAACCGGCACGCTCCAGACCGCGCTGGCAGAGATGCGCCCGGTCTGTCGCCTCCTCGGGTGGCACCTCGTTTTGGCACAGTGCGGGACAGTCACATGGCAGAGGAAGCACCGACCCCCAGAACCGCACCGCAGTACAGACATACGAATGAAATCAGCTGACGCTTTGTTGTTGTTGTCCTGCACACGTGCATATTTTTGTGTTGTCTGTTAAGGACCTTGGTTTGTCAGTTGGGCCTGTTGCACGAGAGGACGCCACAGGCTTGCTTAACGTCGCCGTGGCAACCGAGGGGCTGTCTAGGCAAGTCGCGCGACGAGCGAGACCTTGCCGGCTTGCGAGGAGGCTGCTCTTTCGGGAATGCCGTGTTGCTAGGGGGAAGTAGCTGGGCCTGCTCTTTGGCATCCGTCGGTGGGAGACCGTCGGGTCGAGCACCCTAACCTCCCCGACAACCCCCGAGCTAAACGCCTTTGCGTGCCTAAATATCGCAATTCGATTTTGTTTAATTTGGTTAAATTTTTTAACAGTTTAATTTGGGTGAAGAGGGTCTTTAATATTTCTGTTTTCCACTCTTCAAGCACAATGACATGGCAGAGTATCAATACGCTGTTTGTGTGTGTGTGTGTGTGTGTGTGTGTGTGTGTGTGTGTGTGTGTGTGTGTGCTCTTGTGTCTCCTCAGCACAGCGTCGGGCCCCCCGCCTCGGGTCCTGGGCCTCCGCAGCAGCCTTGAGCTCCAGCTGGCCAATCACGTTGCCCTGGCTCTGGTGTTCCAGCTGGAGTACGTCTTCTCTGCTCCAGTGGGCAGAGAGAGCACGGTGAGAGAGGAGGGGCGGAGGGGGAGAGGGAGGGAGGGAGGGAGGGAGGGAGAGAGGGAGGGAGGGAGGGAGAGAGAGAGAGAGGGAGGGAGGGAGGGGGAGAGGGAGGGAGAGAGAGAGAGAGAGCCGATGTGTCAACACTAGGGTTGTGCGATGTGTCCAAACGTTCCTTCCTGCAACCGCCAGCCCAACAACCGCAGAGTGTCGATACCGCCCCATCCCCCTGAATCCTTTATGGGATTATTTTGGTTTTAAAGGAGATGCCGCCGGAAAGCCGGAGGACGTAAAATAATTTGTTTGCCGTCTTTGCAAACGCGGCCCAGGACGGAGCACCGGGTCTCACTGGCCGCAGCCTGGATGTTCAGTTAAAACAATCGCTCAATTAGGCTTTTTTTTTTTGACTGCTTCCTAAAATCTCACACCAAAGGATAATCAGCGGAGGAGCAAATTAAAAAGGATAAAATCGTGTAATTATCCCAGGGGAAAGCCTGTGTCCCTGCCCGGCTTCCCCGGGACGGTCCGACCCCCCGGTTCCAGGCGTGTGTGGGTGCGCTCGGCACCGCCGCGCTGCTCCGCTGATATCTGAACAGAACCGAAGGGAGAGGGAGAGGGAGGGAGGGAGGGAGAGAGGGAGGGAGCGAAGGAGAGGGAGAGAGAGAGAGAGAGAGACGCTCGCTCCGCCGGTGAGTCTGCCTCCGTGGCGAGACCGGGATGAGAAGACGGAAATCCTTGGCTGGGCGAGCTCGGCGAGCAAAGACGTGGGACTGAACGGGTTGCGGCGTCCGATTGGATTAAGGCGACGGAGGAGATGGAGCACCGATTCGGGTGGAGCTTTGGGGGCGGAATTCCCAACTCGCAGCTCAGCGCGCTTATGAGGCCAGTCGTGGCCCCTTAGGGTCTAAATAATGAATTAATCATGTCTGCATCATCAATAGTATTGATCTATCGTCTTGTAGTTTCACGTTATGGTCTTTAGTCGGGGGATCTTGTCGGAAATCCTAGAGCTACACCCAGATTTCGGATGTCTCCGTCGTTACCGTAGTTCAGTACGATGAACCTGCTTAATGTCAGCCACGGAGTTGATGAGCGGATGCTGTACATGCAGCGTTGGCAGAGCCATGGCACCTCCCATAAGGTGGTGATAGACCAGTGGTAAACGGGTGCTTGCGCGCACACGCACACGAGACTGGCCTTGGACATCCTGGCCGGGGCGTTCATACATGGAGGAAATTGCTGTTGCCGTTGTCACAGAAGACAAGAGGGGGAAATGGCGCCGGTGGGGGTGGGGGGGGACGCCGTCTCCGCCCTCCCGTGGGAAGTCACTTTTCGTGCACCCTGCCGTCGCTCACGGACACCGGTGGCACGATGAACGGGAGAAAGGTGACAGTAATCACGCTGCGTGGGTGGGCCTACAGCTTCTAACGCCTGCCGCGCCTGAACCTTGAATGTTGTGTGTGTGTGTGTGTGTGTGTGTGTGTGTGTGTGTGTGTGTGTGTGTGTGTGTGTGTGTGTGTGTGTGTGTGTGTGTGTGTGTGTGTGTGTGTGTGTGTGTGGTAGTGTGTGTGTGTGGTAGTGTGTGTGTGTGGTAGTGTGTGTGTGTGGTAGTGTGTGTGTGTCCCTCGCTCAAGCACGGGGTCAATAGATCACCAATTAAAAGCAACAGAAAAACAAGCCACTCAGTCATCAGATTGCGAACGGATTATATATATATATATATATATATATATATATATATATAGAGAGAGAGAGAGAGATATATGCTGTGCTTTTGTGTGCCTTCCCCAATTGGCCCGTTCCTACCTCCTAAACCACTTGACAGCCAATCGAACGTCGTTTCAAAAGGTACGTACGTTTTTCTCCATCTATTTTTAATCAAACGCCGCGAATCAAGGTGACCGAACAAAAGGTGATTGAACGTGCCGATGGGGAAACCCTGGCGACAGTTTGACACGCCGCCGAAACGAGGCGGAAAAAACGAGATTCAAATTATTAATCGGCCGCGGTTGTTGAATATCGAGCGACGGATTCGAGGTTAAAAAAAACAACAAACAAAAAAAACAACTCGAAAATCGACCGTGAATACCGTGGCCAATTGTGCCACGCGGGCGGCCGTTTAGGAATTGAGTATTGATGAAGTGAAGCTACGCCACAGTAATCCCGTCTGAGAGCGGAGGTGGTTGAGGGCCTTCAAATCTGGACGTCTCACCGGACGATAGCCTCCGTTTCCGTCGGCGCTCAACTATCAGTCTCCGTTATCCATGAAGCGATAAACCTTCCTCTGTCACCGCCTTATTCGCCCTGTTCTTTACCGCGATGCGACCTGTTCCCTAGGTCAAGATGAACAAGCTCTTAAAGATCGACCGTTTGGCCGCCAGACTCGCGTTATGGCACACCGACCTCCCTCCGCCGCCGCCGTTGGTGTTTTACCACGCAACACAACTTAATATCTCGGAGACCTCGACCATGTTTGGCGTGATTTCGTGTATCGATGGTGGATATGCATTTCCTCCTGGAGCACGACGAGAAAGATCTCCGTCTCTCTCCACCTCCATCTCTGTCCTTCTGTCGGCATTAAACCGGAGGACCGGGTGAGAGGCACCAAAGGTCATGGGCATCAGTGAGGCATCTCCCTGCTGAGGTTATTCCAGTCATGGCTGAAGTGGTCGAGATTTGGGAGCAGCGATAAACACCGCCCCACATCATTACCGTCACCACGTGGGCCAGAACGGGAAACCGGGAATTTGGGGGCTGGGGGCATTTTGAGGGGGTCATCACTAGCGCTGGTATCTTGAGGTGGACCCATTGGGCTCCTTTTTACACAAGTTAATATGTCTCCTAGGTCCCCAAAACATGTTTTTTGAAGTTTCTTGCTGAAAACACCACTCGGATTATAAATGAGAGCCATTCTAAACACGCCTCTAAAATTGTGTTCCTGACGCTCTGTTTCAATGGGAGGAGCCGCCCTCCGGAGGCCTACTGAGGTTCTGGGGGTTTGAGCTCAAATTCCGGAGCTGTGAGCCGATGGGGTTTGAGCGTGGCTTCGGGGTTTCGTCGTGTTCACTCTGTATCTTTCACTTATTTCACCTCATCAGTTCACCAAAATGTGTTTCTGAACAAATTTGAGGCGAGAAATAAACAGTCCAGTTGCTGAATCTTCACTCATATTAGATCTACAAGGCCTCGTTTGAAAGTCTGCTCCGACTTTGGTTGCCGTGCTCCAGGCCGGTGGGACAAGGACACCGCCCCGCGACGCACCGGGACTGTCGGACGCGGGGAGTTATTGTTTCATGTAAACGTCGGAAAATGAAATAAAATAAATACATCTACATTAAAAACACACTGTTTTTATTGGTTTTGATTGGAGAACAAGGACACCGAGGACACACAGAAGGCACAGAGTATCTGATGGAGCAGATGACCATATACGGTACATAAGTCTGTGGAGAGCTGACGTCAGCTCGCTCAGAGAGTAGAAAAAACCTCTGAAAACGGAGCGTTCAGAGCGGTCGGAAGCCTGAGCGTTTTGTTCACAGTGATTACTTTGTCAATAGTTTTCCTCATTGTCTGACACTTTGGCCACGTCGAATATGAATATCCCACATTGTAACATGATATATATTTATATGACAAAAAATAAGGGAAAGCATAATAGGTCCCCTTTAAGAGCCACAGATTACAATACACTCGGTACATGTTGTACCAGGAATTACTCTATCATTCCAATGAATCCAAAGTAAAAATCAGAGCTTGTTCTGAAGATGGAGATACTAGTAGACCTGAAGGAATTGTCAATTCTTCCAGGTGAGCGTGAACTCACATCGAGCGAAGCGGTACGAGCGGCTCAGTAGCAGACTGTACCTCACCACCTCCCTCCTCCTCTTTGCCATGAATCCTTGTGGCAAGGTGCTTGACATGGTGGAAGCCAGCGGCTGATTGAAGTGTGCCATCATATATATATATATATATATATATATATATATATATAGTGAGGGCCCAGGTGTCGGAGTGTGTCACGCTCTGCCGGCGGCGTGGGCTTCGGGGCACGCTTGGTAGAGCCCCACTCCCTCCCACCCGGCGATGGGGGTTTAGTCACCCTCCTCCCCACCGCGTAACAGGCTCGTAGCAGAGCCTGAAGTGAAGCCCGTCCTCTAGTCTGCGGCTGCGCTGCCCAAGCAGGCCGCCAGCCCGGCGAGAGTGACAGCCTGGTGGTGTTGCTGTCGGGAGATGCTAGACGGCTTTTGAGGTGCGGGTGTCTGTGTTCGACCCTGCTGTTTTGCCCGCTGGCAGCAGGCTTCAAGGCGGCCTTCAACGCTGTCTCTTGCCCCGTTCAGATTCTTCCATGTTGATCCAAGCTACGTGGCTTCATTTCTCGACTGCCGTGGTGACCGGCATCTCTGTTTCCTTGTGGCCAAAATGTGATTTTACTCCTTCAACTAGTTCAACGAGCTGAGAGGAGACCACATAATACGAGACCACACCGCAGAGTTTCTCTTATACAGTAAAACCTCTGTGCACTTTCATTTCAGGGTCCCATATATGGGCTCATAACAGTCAGCTCTCCTCGCACTAGATGGCGCTGTGTGGCACAATTTGGGGTTGCGCGCTGCACCTTTCTCGTCCGTGTTGCAGAGTGCCGGGCTACGGCGCCTCGTCTGTACGCCTGCCTTTTTTCTATCCCCGGATTTATTGAAATCATGTCCTTTGATGAATTCTGGAGGTGGGTGAAAAGGAGTAGTTTGTACCGCATTCCTTTGCTCTCTAAAACCTGACGGGAAAAATCATTATCATGCCTCTGCAGGGTGATCTACATTTGTAATGATGTTTAAAGAAGAGTGAGCCTCTCAGCGGCGCGCGAAGAAAGAAACGGCGTCCTTCAACTACAACAAGTCTTAAGCACCATTGAAAGAAAAAATGAGAACCGGCGTGGATGATGGCTGCTTCCCTCTTTGGAGTTTAATTGCAGCTATGTCTGCTAGTTCTTTCCCTCTCTCCCGCTCGCGCGCACACACACACACACAATTGTTTGTTCTCTTTCTTTTATGAAATTCCCATCTGGCGGAGCAGTTTTGAACGTCTCCAACGTTGGAGGCGAGAGCGCGAGAGAGAGAGAGAAGCCGTACGGAGGGGAAGCTGAGGAAGAGGGAGGGGAGCATGGCGGGACGGGCTTGACAAGCCGCAGACATCCAGCCCTGCCTGCAGTCAAACACATCAAATGCCCAGTCTCCACCTTGGGGGTTGGCGGGGTTGCTCGGCATTACGGTGGAGTGTGCGAGCCCTTATGGACTGCACACTGCACAAAGGAACTCTGGCCTCCTCCGCGCCGACACACCGCGCACCCAGTTCTGGCGTGCTGCGGAGCTGCCGGCGGAGGAGGCCTGAGATCCCTCATTAGGCGAGGGCGAGGCAAGGTGAAAGTGTGTCGGGAAAGTTGCAATTAGTTGCCCCGAAACACTGTCACACTGGTTAATTACGAGTGCCCAAAATGTTAAGATGATGGTAGTCTCAATTCCCAGCTCTCCAGCTACAATATTATTAGTCTGATTACTTGTTCCAGTAGACTATATAGGCTTCTGAGATATTGTCTTATTGTACATGGATGTCTAATGTTCCACCTTGAGACATAAACATGGGCCTCTCTTCATCATCCACATGTTAGGGGGGGTTTGCAAAGGCTTTGAGTGACGACGGGATACTGTGATGCCTAAATCCAACACGCCCATTTCCTTGGCCCTTCAAGGCACCATTGAGCGATGTTTGACAACAACGACCGTTTTTAAGCTGGTTAATTAGTCATCCCCCAGCTCCTGAAAAATAAAAGTAAAAAAATGTATTTATCTCACAAGAAGGAAGAAAACCACAAGGCCCGTCACGCCGGGTCGTGTCCTCAGCTCTCCTGTCGGAGAGCCATAGACCATACATAGCAAATGATTGATTTGCGACGAGAACGCCCGGGTCACTGACAAGTGACGCGAGGCGGCGAACGGCGGCCCTAATTGCGGCCTGTCAACAGCAATTCAGTCCGGCCATAACTCCGTTCCGAGGCACCTCCGCGTCTGCCGCTCTCTCAGTTTCTGATAACCGCCTTGATCAACCTCCATTAGCTTGGCGCAGTTCGCCAATTGAGCCACGCGGTGCAATAGCGTGGAGCTTAATGCAAGACGATGGGCCCTCTTGTTGAGCACCAGCTCATCCCTAATGGATGAGTCAGTCCAAGGCAGGAGCGGCACTCCTCTTGCGTTGCCCACGCACTTTTTGTCTTCCTGCCAAGACACACTTGGACAGCTGCACCCAGCCCAGGCACTGACGCGGGGGCCCAATGACTGCATGCCAGCGGCGGCCTTTGGAGGGTGAAGCAGAGCATGATTAGAAAGGTGGGAGATGTTAGGCCTCAGAACCGCCTGATCAGCTCACCAGCTGCTTCCGTGCCGAAGAGAGGAGCGTGGTTATTCTTACCACAAGGACAAAAGAAGAGCAATGGGACATTTTCTACGCGTCACCTGTACCCTGACGACGTCCTCGTTTGAGGAGCAGGCCTGAAGCAACAAGAGGTGACAGACGCGTCACCTCGATGACGTGTCACCTTCGACTGGGGGGGTCGAAGGTCACGCATTGCCGTTAATGCGTGACCTTTTGGATTTCCTCTGTAAGCGTTTTAAACATATGCGCTGGTTTTGCCCTTTATCAAGTCCTCTTCTGGGTCCTGCACATGAACCGCCGGCTCTGGCGGCGGGAGCCACGCCTGTAATGTCGGGCAGTCGCTCGGCTGGCGGTCGCGACGGTAGCCGTAAGCCCTGGGATTTGTAGGTCCTGCATGTGATGGATTTATTTATCGATCGGCTGCGAGACGCATTCACTCCCTAAACAGTCCGGACCCGCACACAAAAATGTCACCCAGCGCCTCTTTTCCGATACTTCGGCACAGGAAAGCTGAAAGGGATCGCGACCCCCCCCCCCCCCCCGCGCGCAGAGGTTTGTGCATTCCCCGGAATCGGGCACATTTCTGCACAAACAACACGCACGGAGTCGGGAGAGACGCTGCTATGGCTGCACGCTTGCCTCCATTCCGTAATCCCTTCGTAACCGGCGTTGTGGACACGGGCTCGGCTGCCTCCTGACCGCCGCCTTCTGTAATTACGGCTCAGATAGCTCCACCGACGGGCCCTTTTTTTTTTCCTCTTCTTCTTCCCCTTCCGGGCGCGGGGTACAGCTTTGCATTAGATGAGATACTTAGGAGACTTCACTCCCTTAATTATCTATTTATTCCTTCCCCCGTCGCATGCCTTATTGCCGCGGGATGTAAGGCAAACAGCACACAAAGTATAGACGCCACTGACATGGCTTGTGGCTGTCTCTATTAAAGGTGTTGCTGTACGTCTCCCCCCGCGCCCTTGTTTTGATTTTAATTGGCTCACCGCCAGGTACACTGCGTGCGGCATGGATCGCGCTGTGCTCCCTCTTCTGAATACAATTAAGTGCATGTGTGTGTTTTTTTTTGTTTGGTTTCTTTTTTTCTTGCTTGTTGGTGCGTGCACATGATCATACGTGTGCCGCCGCGGGCCCTTAATGATGTCTGCAGAATGAAGAGAGAGCACTCACCTGCTCGCACGCTCATTAAAAAGGCGACGACGCCCCTCCCCCCCCCCCCCACGGCGCAATTTCCCGCGATTTCACGTCAAGTAGCCACGTCACGGGATTCGCCGCAGAGTCCCGGCGCTTTGGCTTGTTTGCTTTCTGATCTGAAATGTCACACAAATGTTAATTAAATGTTAATCAAACATCTTAAGCGCACTAATGTCACCGGGAGCGCGGGAGCAGCATATATTTATCCGATCGGGCGGGCTTGTCAGGGAAGCCGGTCCTACCCGGAGGTCTCCGCTTCCTCCTCGCACTCCTGTGTTCTTTGGTACTCAACGCGAGGGACGCGTCGGGGTGGGGGCGGGGGGGCTGCACGCCGCGGAGACAATGTTTTTTCGCGCGGCCTAATTAAAATGAATGTCAGCTCCCCCCCCCCCCCCCCCCCCCGCCGAGAAGTGCATCAATCTCGCCCGGCGACGGGGGCCCCGGGTGAGTCCTACCCCGTCGCTGCCTGCTGGTGCAGGCATGCGTGCAGACACGCGTATTTCTCGGGCAATACACATCACTTCCCCCGTTCCTTGGCGGCGGTGGGACGGCGCCCCCTCGGTCTCCCCGACTCCATTCAGAGTCAAATTCACGTCTCGCGCTGAATAAAATGTGTATAGTCACCGCCGAGGAGCCAGATCGGCTCCGCGTCTGACGGAATCCCGAGGTTATGATGGAGACGGTTATGGTTAAGCCAGGTGGCCGGCGAAAGGCTTTGCCCCTCGCCGGCGGGCGCACGCCCCTCACTTTCTGTTGGCTTAAAAGGGACCGCAATTTGCCGTTCTTCGGGGTTATTTTATTGCCGCCGTCTGTCGGGGAGATGACAGGAAGCGCTAATCATCTGGTATTTGATCGCCCGGCGCGGCTCCTTTAAAACAGCATTGATTTTTCGAGTCAAAAGAGAGAGCGCTCCCGTCCCGCTCGGATTTCATGGCGGCTACTTAGAGAGAGGGATCGCTCGGCTTGTTTGAAGTGGCATTGCTTTGCACATATTTGTGAGGAAATCCCCCACTCGAACAATAACCAACCTTACCGAGACATAATGGCCTGTGCACATCGCTCTTTCTCTCCATTCATCCGGGGATGGATACGCGCAGTGGAGCGCCCCCGACTCCGGATGGGAAAGGTTCACATCCGCACTAAATTGGCTTGAGCAGTGTGCAGAGGCCTTTCACGAGGCTCTCCTTGAAGGTTTACCGTCAGCGAAGGCTCCCGCACCTCCCCGACCTTATTTATTTATTTTTTATTTTTTGGCGGGGCGGGCGGGGGGGGGGAGGGGGGCGCTGGTGCGCCGAATAGAACACGGGGGCCTGCTGGGTTCATTTGGCCGACTTGTTCAGATAGATGAAAATGCGAGTGGTTAGTGTTCTTAAGTTAATGATCTCGGCGCATGTTCCCTCACTTCCTCCAGGGCTTCCCATTGTGGGAAAATAAGTGGCCCGGTCCTTGTCACAGGGCCTCGGCTGAAATAATGACTTGAGCAGCCCCGGCACACTGCATTAATGGTAATATCTGTCAGACTCAGTCTCCCATCGACGCTCGCATCCCCCTAATTTGGGATTAATTCCCGACGTTCTCTCTCTCTCTCTCTCTCTCTCTCTCTCTCTCTCTCTCTCTCTCTCTCTCTCTCTCTCTCTCTCTCTCCAAAAAGCCGCTCGTCGCCGGGAGTCTCGCCCGCTCCTTTTGAGCGTCTTCAGGGCTGATGTTCCTTCAGCCCTCTCCATTTTCTTTTTTTTTTTAATTTAATTTTTTTTTTCAAATAAATACTTTGGGAGATGGGGAACATTTGAACCCTGGCGGTTCCGTAACTTATTGTTTTTCTCACGCCGAGAATAGCTCCTCCGTGCAATTATCGACTTGACTGGGTTTCTGCGCCTCGTCCCACCGTTGATAAACAGGCTGGTGTTATTAGTGTTTTTGGATGTGTTCTGAGTGTGAGGGCTGGGGGCGTATTTGTGTTGAAAGACGACGTGGATTATTCTGGGTTGTTTCCCAGCCCCCTTAAGCCTTCTTCAAAGTTGGGTAATGACCTTGTGCCGCTCAAGGTGGCGGTCAGATGATCTCGATTTCTGTCTGGTTTACATTACATTACATTACATTTAGCAGACGCTTTTATCCAAAGCGACTTACAATCGTTCAAACACAGACGGACGCAGCCATCAGGAGCAATTAGGGGTTAAGTGTCTTGCTCAAGGACACTACAGCATGCTAGCAGGAGGAGCCTGGGATCCAACCAGCAACCTTTAGATCACTAGACCACCAGCTCTACCGCCTGAGCTACCATCCCCGTTCTACTTCTGACACCAAAATGCAAATTTTTATTTATTTATTATTATTTTTTTATTTTTTTGTGTTAGATTCCAGACACATCTAAACAGCGGCTTGAGCAATAATGCGTGCAGTAACATGGCTTGTTATTGTTATATCCTGTGCAACTTCACAGTGGGGGGGGGATAATAATAGGTAGCTTGCTGCTCCTTGTTTTCGCTTCCAGCAAATCTTACTCCCTTTCTATTTTTCACCCAGCTGCACCGGAGTAGCTGCTACTCGTTCGCTCCCCAAGTACAATTTAAAGATGCCGTTTTTGAATACGCCGTAAAAAAAACAAAAACTCAACAATCTCCAGGCACTTTTGGCTCCTCAGGAGACTGGCTTTGAAACGCCGTGTCCCGACTCCTGATTTGTCTGGGTGGTGAGGGGGGGTTATTCCGTCTGAAGCCCGATGGCCCCGGCTCGGCCCCCGTGAGGCCCCCGGGGGGGGGGGACGGTGGAGTCGCCCTCGCCCGGAGCGCGCTCACGCAGCCCGACTCGGAGCGTCCTACTGCCAGCGCACCGCCGTACGTTCGGAGTCACCGCTGCGGTCGCCCAATCAGGGAGGGGGCTAAGTGTGGTTTTTAAAGGCTCGCGCTTGCGAGTGCCGCGGACCATTTGTCCGCGGCCGGGCTTTTGTTGTCCGAGGATTACGACGCATAATGTGAGTTCCCCGCAGTTTTTTTGCATCCACAACTATTTTCGTGATGCGCGTTTGTTTGCCCCCATTCGCCAGCGAAAAGCCGCCGTCGAAGATCCCTGGCGGCGCTTTTGTTCCCTCCGCCCGGGCTGTCGGTGCGCGCCGCGCGGTTCATATGTAGATCGCGCGGCTTTGATGCCCATGAAGGCGCTTTCAAACCCGCCTATTGAAATCTTGATTGTGTTTCATCTCGCTATCAGCTCTATCTGCTCCTCAAAGGGGATGTTTGTGCTTTACATGATTCGGCCCCGTTCTTACGAGTGCCAAATAAGGGTTTCTTTAAATCTCTTAGAAAAATAAATAAATAGATAAATAGATCTGCTTTCCGTCGGTTTGTAATTGAGTTGTGAACATGGTTTATTCTAGTCATGGATGTTCTACCACGTGTGTTGGAATTGCAAAGCAGAGATGTGTTTTCAGTGGTTCATTTGCCTCGGAGCCTTTGTCTGTTCATTTATTCACACACTCAGTTATTCAGTGTGCACTTGAACACAAAGCAGTGCTCATATTTTTTGTTGGGATTGAAAGACTTGTGTGTGATAAATGCCGAATGTAACGATGCAGAATAGCTCTCCTCCAGGCGATGTGGGTCCGTGGAGAAACACAACCCCAATTGGTCCTTTGTCTCTGCCGTACTTTCAGAGCTCAGTTGACCTTATTTTTTTCACTTTTCTTTCCTCCTCCTCTGATCATCCCCACAACTGAATATTCATTTACAAGGAATCAAGTGTTCAGCTCTGTAGTAAGCTCTCCGTTTGTCCTCATTCTCCTTTGCTCTCTGTGGGGGTGGGGGGGCAAGATGTAGAGAGGCGACAGCGCTCAAACCCAAAAGAAAAAAGGAATGCGAGAGTGGTATGATTGCCTTTTTTTTACTGGCCACTTCCCATGCCATAATGATCTTTCCCTCAGTGGGATCATTTGCAAAAAATCATCCCTTTGAGAATAATTCCCTTGATTTAATACAAAGCATCTTGTTAATATGACCGTATCAAATGGCCGCTCTAGAAATATAAGAGCGGCAATTTGATAGGGTCATATTTACATTGCATATATATTATGTACCCATCAGCCACAACATTAAAACCACCACTAGTAACAACCTAAACCAATATTGTGTAGTCCCCCCCTCGTGCCGCCAAAACAGCTGTGACCCGTGGAGGCAGTGACTCCACCAGACTCTGAAGGTGTCCTGTGGTATCTGGCACCAAGACGTGGGCAGCAGATCCTTTAAGTCCCGGAAGTTGGAGGCGGGGCTTCCATGGATCGAGCTTGTTGTTCCATTACATCCCACGGATGCTCCATCGGATCGGACCCTAACCCCACCCACATGATGTGGAAGAAAACGTGATTCGTCAGACCAGGCCACCTTCTTCCATTGCTCCATGGTCCAGCGCTGACGCTCACGTGTCCATCGTAGGTGCTTTCAGGGGTGGACAGGGGTCCGCATGGACACTATGACTGCTCCCATACGCAGCAAGCTGTGGTGCACCGTATGTTCTGACACCTTTCTATCAGAGCAGCATTAACTTTTTCAGCACTTTGTGCTACAGTAGCTCTTCTGTGGGATCAAACCAGACGGGCTAGACTTCGCCCCCCCACACACATCAATGAGCCTTGGGCGGCCATGACCCTGTCGCCGGTTCACCGGTCGTCCTTCCTTGGAGCACTTTTGGTAGGTACTAACCACTGCATACCAGGAACACCCCACAACACCTGGTGTTTTGGAGATGCTCTGACCCAGTCGTCTAGCATCTATATATATATATATATATATATATATATATATATGGGGCTCTCTGTTTGACGACCACAGTATATTTTTAAAGAAAAAAAATTGCAGTTAAGGCCTGTGTGCTAGTTGGTGGCTAAATATATAGTCCTCTACAAACCCTCCCCACCACAACCGCTGCCACCAGAACGGAATGGAATATTGATCAGCATCGAGGATTGTTTTGCAGCGGACCCAGCAAGGTGAAATGTGAGACGCCTTCCGAGAAGTCCGCCGAGATTTACATCGCAGACAGATAATGACAGGATTTATTAGCGCCATCTTGGGTCCCCTCGGCAGCGTCGGCACAGACAACAGCAGTATGTCCAAACTGACCACCGAGTGGCTCGGATTGAACCGGCGCGCTTGCCAACATTTGCAAAGCGAGCAAGGTCAATGGCGTGTCTGGCAGTTGCTCGGGCAACATTTATGTAAAATGAAATGGGTAATATCGAGCATCGCCTTCACCAGGTCGGCACCCTTGTATGAAGTCGGATACAAGCTTTCCATCCCTAGAGAAATTCTGAGAGCTCTAGGGAATTTCCGGCAGAGCGGCTTATACGTATGGACCATATATGTGTACAAAACAAGTTATTTACATGAACGACGGCTCATTAGCTCGTGGTGTCGCGGCGCCTTAACCACCGGGTGCATACACTCCATCTTCTTCTCAAGGATGTCGGCGGCGGTGGGATTCTTGTGTGTTCCATACGGTCCTACCGATGATTGATTACTTGAGTCCGAGGCTGACCGGCTTATTAATCGATCCGGCGGAAAAACCCCCATGGGTCCCTCGTGGATGATTTAGCGCGCGAGCCATTTCTACTATTCCTGCGAGGAATGGAGTAGAGGTGCCGCCGAACCGTCTGTTAATCATGTTTAAGCACAACAAATCAGTTCCTAAACAGCCAGTGTAAGCTGTTGTACTTTGTCCCCGGGAAGGCTGATGGGAATCTGTTATTTCACCACCAAGAAGGTTTTTTTTTTTTTTCTTTCTTTTTAATCTCAGATAAAAAATGTATTGCCGATACCTGATAATGCGGCTATTCCGCTGCTATTTGTAGGGGGCCAGAATTGCGACTTGCTTTTGGGGTTAGACACATTCAACATGCAAATCCCTGAAATGAACGATTACCAAGAAGGTATTTGTCACATGAATCCCTCTACCAATAAGACTACTAGAGTTGCAGGAATAATGTCTGCCTTACATCATGTCAAGTGATTTATTGCTTCCATATCACTGTTTCGTAGATTTATTTTTGATTGTTTTCGTTCCAGCGGCTCAATATTTCTTGGTTTTATAATAGGTACTGTATTTCAATTCCCTGTTTCATTTAAATTTAAACTGTATTCAAACAGTATTTGCCAAGCAAACGACCTTACGTCATTCTCTATGTCTGATCATATGATACTTTAGATCTCTATACTCGCTATATCAATTTACTACATGTCAATAAACCAATATTTTCATTACAAGCTCCTGGTGTATCAGTGTCGTTCAAGGTAAAGGACAGCGCTCCCCGATGGTGATTGCAGGACGAGTATTGATTTTCTCTCTCTCTCGCTGCTCTTTCAATCCCTGGCGGTACAATCATTTGGCACCAAATTGAACTTTCTCGACTGTCAGAACGACAGTTTAGTAACAGAGGCCAAATCTGAGTCACCTTTAAGTTCACTGTCGACAGTGAGAGAGAGCAATATCCACTGTTTATTACCCCCATCTGTGGTGGTGGGGGCTTTGATGTGTACAGGGGGACTGCTACTCTGGTACTGGGAATTTCACGAGCGATTTTGGGGCACCTACATATTTCCATGCATCCTACACACAGTATATCTATATCTATGTATAATAATGCCATGTTGTGCTGGTGGTTGACGTGTATCCTATTCAGTCCTTCAAAATGTACATGTTTATATGTGTATATATACACAGTATATGTGTATTTATATAGTATATATTCAGTATCATTTACAAATTCAATATACATTTTTATTGTAAACTTGAAGTGCTTTTGGCCTCTGTTTCAAAGGAAAAGGGGAGGGATTCACAGCCTACTCATTCGTCTTTCTCCCTTCATCACCTTCACTTTGGTACATTCTGGCATTTGCACAGAGCAAGACATATTGTGTTGTATATTAAACCCGACGGAATCTACCTCAGAAATGAGCAGAGAGAGCCGCCAGACCAAGACCAAGTCGGGGCTTAAAAGGAGGGGGGAAAAAAAATAAAAGTCACATTTGTGAGCACTTTTCTATTTTTTTCTTTCGGTTTTTTCGGAGGTGGCGTTCTCCGCCACAGTCAGAATGTCCTGGACACAGGCTTACCTCGCCACCCAAACAACGATAACTTCGGCCTCCATTTTTGTTGCAAAGTCGGTGGCTACCAAGACGATCGTTTTTTTTATCATTCAATGGGGAATCACAGAAATGCGTTTGTGGACAGGGGTCGCGTACGCACACTGTTGGCGTTGCCGTCCTCGGCACGTCAGCCTGTGAAAACCCGACGGAGCGCTCCGTCTCCACCTCCTCCTCCTCCGATGTCAACACCTTTGACACCGGCTCCCACTGCACAATGAATCTTCGCCAACGAATTGAAAAGTGCTTTTTTCAAGAACCGAATTTGAAGAACAACTGCTTGTTGTCCCTCGGGCCCCCCGAGGGACAACAAGCCCCCCCACACACACACACTGAAGGGTGCAACGAAAGGCGAGCGGCAGGAGTTGCTAATAAAGACCACGCCCATCTTTGGGGTCTTGTTCTTATAAATCACCCTCGCGGCTTTGAAGGGCCCGGTGCCGCCGGCGCACGGAGATATATAACCGCAGAGTAAAAATACGTGTTAGACCACTGCCTGTCACTTGCAAAACATGGCCACTTGCAAATAGAATGAAAAAGGCTTCTGGTCGCGCATGTCCTGTCGTATCATGACAGCGAGCGTTTACGTTAATAAATCATGGCCGACACGTCTGGCCGCGCGCGTCGCTCCTACGCCGCATCGTACCGCCAGCGTGGAAGGAAATGTCTTTTCACCTTCACGCCATGATACCTGCAGTTGCTGTTTAGGGGAACGGTTCTCCGCCGCACAACAAAGCCGACCTTTCTTGCGTCCCTCTCCGGGATGGTGCCAAGCGATCGGGGCCCATCTGGAAAACGCCCGCTCCCGCCCTCTTTTTCCTCTTGTTGCTTATTTTTCTTATCTTTTCTTTTTTCTCGGTATCAGCTGTCCGCCACCACGACGTCCCGGGCGGCCTTCATGCACTGCGTGCGCTGGGGGGCCTGGTGCCCCTTCCGCAAATCCAGCGACTGGGACGCGGAGGAGACGGAGCTCGCCCTGCTGGGGGGCCCGACGCCCAACCCGTACGGGGTCATGGTCTACAGCGCGGCGGCGGCGGCCTCCGCTCCGGACGACTCCCAGGTGAGGGGAACGCGCCCCAAACGCTTTGAATCGTGAATTATGTTGACCAAGCACGGTGGGCAGGTGTGTATCCAGGCTGGGTCTGAAGACCAAGGTACGCATATGCAACCTCTCAGGTTTAAATCCCATGAGGTCAAATGAAATACCATGCAATCTTTAGATCTTTATACAAAAGTCCCATTTACTCATTTATTTTTTCTTCATTTGTTGACTGACAGATCTAAAAAAGGAGCCAATGCGGTATACAGCAAAAAAATAAAATGACATCTTTAACCCAAAGACGGGAGGAAACGGATTCACCATTTAATTTTAGGGTCCGGAAGCGCTTGACTTTCTATAATATACAATGAAATAATTGTAAATGATCATTTAAATCGCCGAAAACGTCACAAACCTGCACAACTGTGCTTATTATTATGGCTTCTCGTCGTGATGCGAACTATTCCCTCGTAGCCAACAACTCTTTTGAAGGACTCGGGAGGCGGGAGGCCCACCGGCGAAATAATTAATCCTTGACTCAAAAAGCGAAAATAATTACCGAGGACTAAATGAAAGTCTGAGGGGAAAAAGGCCAAGGCACTCAGCATCATCCATATTGAACGTGACTGATTTACTCTTTGCATTCCACCACAATAAATGACTTTGACATAATTAACTGATTCCCCTTCTGACTTGCGCACAGCACCGCGAGTCCTCCCCCCGCCGGTCAGCCCGACCGGAAATGCAGACGAAGATTTCCTCTTTTTTTTTTTTTTTTTTTTAACCGAGTGACTCGTTGTGAACCGAGTCTCAGAAACGAGTGGAAACCTTTTATCGTCGCGACTCGTCCTCTCTCTCCTCTCTCTCTCTCTCTCTCTCTCTCTCTCTCTCTCTCGGAGTGAAACCTGTTCTGCCGCGAGCTGCCGTTCTGGCCGGCGCCGATTCATCCGATCAGTTAGTGCGGCCTCACAATGTTGCACACAGCCCGATAGCTCATCTCTACTCCTTATTTCATCTCAGACGGAATTTGGAAAAAAAAATGTCCCGGGGCATTGCAAACGCGGGGCGACTCCACCTCCCTCGGCTGGATTTCCTCAATTTATCGGCAACATTCAGTCACGATTCAATTTGTCCATCTTGAGATTGAAGACAACTCAGGATTTGGTTCCATCGTGGGCCCCGGCGGATGAAGGTCGATTCACGGGAATGTTATTCATCGTGAATGCAGTTGGATCCTTTCGGGCATCGCAGATCTCCTTAACTCGCTGCCCTGGACCCACATCGACGCTCCCGCCTCCTGCGGCTGGCTTTGTGCCGCGCCAAGTGCGTTCCGCTCCGATCAACATTGCCGGCGGCCATGACAGGCGTTGCGGTGCATAGAAGGCGCCTCCTTATTGGTTTGGACGCGGCCGCGGTGTCGTCAAACTGAGGAGTATATATACCTCATGAATATCAAACAGTTTGAAAATAGTCCGTCAGATCAATACAATAGTATCAAATGAACAGGAAGCATTAGATACTGTGGGAGTTTGCTTTGAGCGCGGCTCCCAACTCCAGTCGCCAGAAAAGGACCCGACGTCCTAAGTTCCCATTCAGTGAGCGAGAAATTCTTTATTTTATTTTATTTTTTCAAAAATTCATCAAAACTATACATTTGATCATTTTAAGGCTTAAACGTTTGCCCCGTTGGACTCGAGCAACAGCGGGAGGCTGCGGCGGAGCGGGGTCGGAGCGTTGCGAAAGATGACGAATGAACCGAGGCCTCGGTGGCAGGGCCCCCGGCGTAAGGGGATGTCATCGGGCCATTTGAGACGCCCGCCTTCAGGACACGTCCCCCTGCCGCCTACCACCGCCGCTCAGGACTTTGTGTGTCACCGGGGCCGCTGCGTTTCGTTTCATTCATTTTCCCTTTTATGTTTTTATTTTACATTTTTTTCCCGGGTTCCATCTTTAGGCCGGCGAGAACGACGACACCGTGAGCTGCCGCCTGTGGCGCGACGCGGAGCTGAGGACCCGGAGCCTCGGGGCGTCGCTGGGGGCCAAGCGGCAGGAGGACCCGTCGAGACAGGGGAGGCCGCCGCCGGCATCATCGCCCCCCTCCCCGGGTAAATCTCCCCAAATACTGTTGTTGCCGTCGCCCTGCCTTCTTCTGCTTGCCGAAATGATCCGTTTCGGGGGTCTGAATCAGCCAGCCCTGGCGAGGTTGAGCGGGTTACTGTGCTTCCTTTGAGCCGACCCTCCAGAAAACATTCCTGGTTCGGTCTAGACTCTTTCGAGGGGGGCTGCTTTGGCAAAACAAGCCGCCATGTGTGTGGCGGGGGGGGTAAACGATCCTTACAGCCATGACACCGGGCTTTGGCCACTCGTGCTTAATGTGGGCCTCCCGCCTCGGCGGCGTTATCTCAGTGGCACCACCTGCTCTCCCCTCCGATTAGCATGGCCGCTGATGATTGGGGGTCCGGGGGGAAGCGTTGAGGAGGAGATTTCGGCCGTCCAGTACAAGTACGCCCCCCCCACCCCCTTCTCCTCCTTTACGGCAAAACAGCCTGAAATCAGGGGGCGCCAGAACCCACGGGGCCCACACGCAACACGCGCAGCGCGGTGGCCGCACACCTGGCGCAGCGCGGTGGCCGCACGCCTGGCGCAGCGCGGTGGCCGCACGCCTGGCACGGCGCGCTGTTTGGCGCGGGGTCCTCGAGGAAAAACAAACAAACAGAGGGGCCCCGTGGATCTTGTTATTTTTTATTTTTTTCCCTTTTGATTAAACGCGAGGCTTGCGCGCTAGAGGGGTGGGGGGGCTAGAGGGGGGGTCTCGAGATAAATGGCGCGCCGCAATGTGTATCTCTTACCGAAAAACAAAACAAGCCCAAAGTGCTGATTTGCCGCCGCGTCTGTCATGGAATTGATTAAACGCTCGGTAAGCAGCGGCAAACACACACTTAATCCTGTTGACAGCGGGAATTACTCGAGTGGACTCAAGCTGGATATTTGATGATTCTCGTACCCGGAACCAACCCCCCCCCCCCCCCCCGAGCGCGGGAAGCCGATCCTGATTAGCCCCCCCCCCCCCCCTTTAGTTAAGGAACGGCGAGTAAGCGAGTGTGTTAATGATATTTCAATCAGCGTTGGAGTGCCTCGGAGGACTCCAACGCGCGTCCAAGTGATTGCGACGCCTCGTGTTCGATGTTGAATTAGTATCATAAATCTCTGTTTGAGATTCAGTGGTTTCATCGGGTTTTTTTGGGGGAGGAGAGTTGTGAGTTTCGAGTCCTTTGCGTGGGAGCAGGTCAGTGTTTGTGTGTGTGTGCGTGCGCGTGCGGCAATGTTGTGGCAGTTTTGAGGATTTGTTTCGTTTTTAGTTTTTGACCCGTCCTTGACTCCAGGGGCGTTTGGGAAGCTACGGGGCGATTCCCCTCTCCGGTTACTCTCGGTTGTGTCCTTTGACGGCGTTCATTTCCATGTTCTTTTCCGTGCGGTACGTCGTAAACAAACAGTTGGAACAGAACTCCGGGCCGCATTCTTCTCTCGCGCCGCGACTTGGGCGACACAGATTTGTCGCCGCGCGCAACTTTTCACCGGAGCTGGGTGCTCAGAGCTGCTTGGAACGACTTCATTTTGCACATATAAAATTTAACACCTATATTTGGGTGAAGAGGGTCTTTAATATTTCTGTTTTCCACTCTTCAAGCACAATGAGATGGCAGAGTATCAATACTTAATGTGTGTGTGTGTGTGTGTGTGTGTGTGTGTGTGTGTGTGTGTGTGTGTGTGTGTGTGTGTGTGTGTGTGTGTGTGTGTGTGTGTGTGTGTGTGTGTACGTGCGCGCTTCCTTATAAATAAGATATATTGAACTCTTCAAGCCTGATCGGCAAGTGGAGTGGAACGTTTGACTGCGCACGTGTCCTTCTCACCCCCGTACGCCGCCGCGTCCCATTCGGGAGTGGGCGCTGGGATCGGCGTCACGCCCGAGTTCGCCCGCGTTCCAGCACAACGTCACCAAGACGGACGCCCCCCCACCTGGGCTGCGCCTGCTCTTTGGGAATACGGACAAACTACACGACAAACGTGGGACGGGGTGAAGGGACCGCTCCTCCGGGGGTCCGCGGACGCGTTCATGTCCGATAACAGTTTTAAATTAGATAATATTTATGGTACTTACTGGGAAGTATCACAAGCAAAAGTAAATGCTGTGGAGATAATAAGCCAAATGCTCTGATGTTATTCTGGTTGCCAATATTTTGGTGTTTTGTGGGTCAGCATAAGAGGCCGTTCATTCCCTGAGACGCATCTTTCACACATGAGGAACATTTTCTTGTAAACATGGCCCCTGCAGCTGTAGGTACAGACGCAGGCGGAGGCGCAGGCGCAGGTGGAGGCGGGGCAGGGGGAGGTCGTCCGTCGCCGTGGGCGGGGCTCTCCGACACGCTGCCCTCGTCGTGCCGCTCAGGGGCCCGCCTGTGCTCTTTCAGCAGAAAGGCCGCAAAGGTAGCAAACCCTGCGCCCGTGCTAAATGTAGCACGGGCGCAGGGTTGCTAGGTCGCCACGGCAAACCCAGCCACCCCTCCCCAAAACCAACCCGCTTCGACCCTTAAAAAGCAGGCAGATTCCACGGGAAAACCGCGCACCTGGCAACTGGAGTGTTTTGTTTACGCTCAGCTCGCTGCTGATATGAACCTTGATTCACAACACGAACCTGGTGAGAATGGGCTCCACTTTTCCCCCCATTTTGTTTTGCGGCGCGTAACGTCGTCGCCAGATCGGATTGACAATTTCCAGCCCAACCACAGTCTAAAGGTCACCCAAGGAAACTAAGTAAAATACAATCCAGCTACCATAAAAACACTGTTTTTATTTGTTTTATTTGGAAGAACGGGGCACGGGGACACGGTCGCTCCCGTGTAAAAGAAATTAAAAGGAAACGCCAGTTATTTCGCAAACAAGCCCAAATTTAACGTAGCCGACCCCGTGCTATTTTTTCCAGCCCGTTGTGATGAAAAGTGGCCCAATAATGCGGGAAACCGCCAAATCTGGCAACACTGGCGGTTCAGGAAGGTGTCCAGGGAAAACTGAGTCAAAGTAAATGTTTTGGGGGCTAAAATGCAACGAAGTAAAAAGTGAAAGTCGACAGAAAGAAAACAACCCAAGTAAAGTACTGATACTCCCAAAAAAATACTTGGAACAAAAGTATTTTCACTTCCTGCTTTAAGCCACCGTCCAGTACAAAGCCCTCAAATCCGGCCTGCACCTGCCCGTTCCTTCATCCGCCCGGATGCTCCCGCGCCCGGCCCAGATGAACAGCTGCACGTCGTTCCGACCCAGCGAGGTGCAGCATTTGTTCCAGCGGGACGACGGAAAAAAAAAAAAGTAAATCCCCACGAAAAAAATGGCAACAAACCGCACGAGCACGCGGACAGAAGGGGAAAAAATGGCTGCCGGGGGCGGCGCCAGGGCAGGTTTGCCAGCGCGAGCGAGGCGTCCGCTCCGGCAGACGACCGCCGCCACCGCACTTGTTGACTCTGCCTGCTGGCTGACTCCGCCCACTTGTTGACTCCGCCCGCAAACGAACGAATAAAAGCGAGAGAGCGGGGGATCCGTGCTTCAGCGACGGGGTAGAGATGTTTCCTTCACTGACCGGCCTCTTAAAAACGGCGCTCTAAATGTCTCTTTCCTTCATCTTCCCCTTCTCCCCCCCCCTCCCTCAGGTGGAAAGCACGGCAGGAGGGACGGCGCCACATCCGCTCTGGAGTCACCTCGGGGCGCCAAGGTGAGACCCGCCCTCCGCTCCGCCCGTCCCGTCCCTGGGAGCCCGAGTGCTTCCCGTCCCGGGTCCCTCGGCCTCCGCTGGGTGCGCCGCACGCTGCTTGTTCGTACGTCGTCCGTTAGTTCCGCAGCGAGAAGAACGACGGCTTCTCTCTCACGTACCGAACATGTAGCCGTGCCACTTCCTTTTTGCTCCTTGCTAGCATACCGGCGTCTTGCCCTCACAATGCATTGTGGGACACGCTCACCACCCGGTGTGCGGTGTTAGCACTCCACCATATTTCACCGGAGGTGGTTTGTCACTTCTCATACTATTTGAACACGGTTTCGGGCATACGAAACCCTACTATGGCTAAACAGTATGCTACTATGCTATTTCACCAACAAATAAGGGGCTGGGGCTTCTTGTTAGCCTGACTGGTTTAACCTGGTTAGCCTGAATTCTCTAACCTGCTTAGCCTGACTGCTTTAACCTCGTTAGCCTGACTGGTTTAGCCTGGTTAGCCTGACTGGTTTAGCCTGGGCAGGGGGCTTGAATCGTGTTCAGGTGTCTAACTGCTGACAACAGACAGTATGAGCAGAACAGGTTTTTTCCGCATTTTTCTCGTAACGTTCACACCAATCGTCCCCAAAACAAACAACAACATTGGAACGTGCGTCACGGCCGCAGCAGACGCCAACAGACTCTCGGGCGTCGGCTGCCCGTTCCGCTGCGTCGCTCGGCGTTTAAACGGGGCCCGACGGCGCGACCGCGCTCCGCGAAGAGGCCGCCGGGTCGGTGCGATAAGTGAAGGCGTCGGTGACGAGGGCCCCTGGCTCCAGGCGCCGGCGCACGCCTTGTCTTCAGTTCAATTAAAAAACAAACGAGGAGGAGGAGGATGGAGGCCAACGTCTGTTTGCTTTCAAAGCTTTATGCAAGCGGCGGCGGGACACAGGCTCCTGCAGCAGTGATGTCGTGTGTGTGTCTGTGTGTGTGGGTTCGTGTGTGGTGGTTGGGTGGGTTTGTGTGTGTTTGGGGGAGTTTGTGTGTGTGTGCGGGTTAGTGTGTGGGTGTGTGCGTGTGCAGGTGTGTGTGTGTGTGGGGGGGATTGTGTGGGTGTGTGCGTGGGTTTGTGTGTGTTGGTGTTTATGTGTGTGTGTGGGTGTGTGTGTGGAGGGGAGGTTCTGTGTGTGTGTCTGTGTGGGTTAGTGTGTGGGTGTGTGCGGGTTTGTGTGTGCACGTGGGTGGGTTTGTGTGTGTGTGTGTGGGGGGGGGGCTCTGTTTGTG